>NC_069502.1:118544636-118741303 GCF_027579735.1 Bombina bombina
ATTCCATTACCTCTACTGATAACTGTTTCAGTACTGGTTTGGCTATCTGCTATATGTGGATAGGTGTCTTTTGGTAAGTATGTTTTCATTACTTAAGACACTCTCAGCTATGATTTGGCACTTTATGTATTAATATAAAGTTCTAAATATATGTATTGTACTTATATTTGCCATGAGTCAGGTTTATGTATATTTCCTTTTGCAGACTGTCAGTTTCAAATTTGGGAAAAGCATATTTAGGAAAATATTTTTTCTTACCTGGGGTATAGTCTTTTTTTCTATAGACTGTTTTCCCTTTAAATTTCGCTGGCAAAATTAGGCTCGCGAGGGCGCAAAATGCCGAAGTTTATTGTGTCATTCTTGGCGGCAGAATTTTTTTTTGGCGCGAATTTACGTCCGATGATGCAAATTCGTTATTTCCGGCGTCTTAGTTGATGCTGAGTTCCTTGCTCAAGGTTGTGTCGTCAATGACGCGAGTGTCATTTCCAAATGTTGTTAGCACCAAAAAAAATTCAGTTACGTTGTGCGTCATACTTGGCGCCAAATAATTTAATTATTTAAAACCCCATTCCTATGTTCCTCTTGCCTTTTTCTATGTTAGAGGGCTATGCTGTTTTCATTTTTTTCCCATTCCTGAAACTGCCATATAAGGAAATTGATAATTTTGCTTTATATGTTGTTGTTTTTTCTTTCTTACATTTGCAAGATGTCT
Organism: Bombina bombina; assembly: GCF_027579735.1. Taxonomy (NCBI): domain Eukaryota; kingdom Metazoa; phylum Chordata; class Amphibia; order Anura; family Bombinatoridae; genus Bombina; species Bombina bombina. The sequence goes on from NC_069502.1 coordinate 118,545,349, forward strand.
CAATCTGATCCTGTCTCAGAAACCACTGTTGGAACCCTGCTGCCTGATAACAGTTTTACCAAAGCTAAGTGCATTTGTTTTAAATTTATGGAGATTATATCTCCAGCTGTGGTATATAATAGTTGTCATGATAAGCTTTTACATGCAGACAATGTGTCCATCAGTAATTGTACTATGCCTGTTGTTCCTTCAACATCTAATGTACAAGATATAACTGTGAATATAAAAGATTTTATTGCTGATACGATTCAGAAGGCTTTGTCTGCCATCCCGCCTTCTAATAAACGTAAAAGGTCTTTTAAAACTTCTCATAAAGTTGATGAAATGTCTAATGTCCGACAACATACTGAATTATCCTCATCTGGCGAGGATCTATCTAATTCAGAAGATCCTTCTTTAGATATTGACACTGACAAATCTACTTATTTATTTAAAATGGAATATATTCGTCCCTTGTTAAAAGAAGTGTTGATTACATTCGATATTGAGGAAACTAGTCCTCTTGATATTAAAACTAGTAAATGTTTAAATTCTGTTTATAAACCTTCTGTGGGTTACTCCAGAGCCCCAAGGCAGAACATAGTGCGATCTGCGATATTATCGCAGAAAGTGGAGCCTGCCTGCAGAAAGAACGGCCAGGTCTGTTAAACAGAGAATTTTTTCTTTAACAGCTTTTTTTTTTTTCTGGCCAGTGCATTGCTTTCAAATGGACAACCGGCACATTTTTAGTGCAGACAGTACTTTGAAATTATTGGCCAATGGCTGCTCTGCTCCTGAAATTGATACTTTTTTATGCAATATCATTATTGATACTTTTACCCGCCAGAACGGCTTACTGTGAGGTAAGTCAGTTCTGGGCACAGGGCATGTGTTTTTTTTTTTTTTACTTTAGCCCTGCTGCGGGCAAGCAGAAGGAGTAAAAGCTTTTTTAAACTGTTTTATTATTATTGTATTATTTCAATAGAGCCGAGCGGTGGTGCGGCGGTAGTGTGAGAAGAGGACTGAGTGAGAGCAGGAAAAGAGCGCACAACAAATGTTTACATTGCACACATCTCCTACTGCAGCGCATCACATCATTCTGGGAGACCGCAGACCAGCAATGTGTGCTGTATGCCTCAACAGCGTATCACCTACAGCACGTCTTAGCTATGATCTACATTCACAGACCTGCCCCGGCATTAGTGTACAGCATGTGTAACCTCATCACCCACTTGCACAGCATTTCTCCGGTATATAGGATCTTGCAAGTCACCATGCTGTACACTAATGTAATTCAATTCTACAGTAATTTTTATCTGATAATCCAGTATTTCTCCAGTCCAGTGTTACCAAAACTCCTCTCCTTTACAAATGTTTTATTCCTATCCTCACACCCTCATTGTTAATATAATCTATACATTTGTGTGTCTATGTAAACTATCTTGCTTTAAAAAAAAAAAAAGTTTTAATTTATTTTTTAAAGTTTGTTCACTGGCTGTGTGAGTGTAAAGAATACATTCCAGTACATTTCAGGTTCTTTTGGCATTACTGCAATAAGCTTGTTTTTTTTTTTTTTAAATGCTTCTCTGAAAAAAAAAAAAAAAAAAAAAAATGATGCCAATATGTTGTAAAAACTCGCCCTAAGACACTGTTAGTGTTAGGTTGGCAGTATTTTGGTTATTGTGGTGGGTCAGTTTGTTGTCAGAAGGGGCTAAATAGTTTGCACACTCCTCTTTTACAACCAAGGGGTTATGCTAGCAAATTTAGATCAGCGACACATCTGTTATTTATTATCACCTTCCCTCACTAAATATTGGAATCAGATTTTAAACAATGAATGAACAGCCAAAGCCTTTTTATTTGCAAATTGTAAATAATAGCAATAATAATAATACTAATATAATTAGTACTAGTAGACTAGTATTTTATTACTATTAGCGTAAGTTTCTCTGATGAAAGAAATTCTACTTTTGTTTGCCTACTATAGCAGTGGTTCCTCAAGAACAGTAAAAATTAAACCAGGGTTGTGATTGATATACATTTTAAATGTTAACAGAACAAAAATTCTATTAATATTTAAAATGTATATCACCACCCTAGTTTTATTTTTATTTTTCTTGGGGGAAAATGGAATGGTAACTATATTGTGGTTCTTTAAGCATATATGCACAAAAGGTGGGATAGGGGACTTTATATTTGATTGTCAGCTGAGCAGAGCTGGTAATGATAGAATGGGGTCAGTCCACACATATACACACACACACACATATATATATATATATATATATATATATATACACACACACACACACACACACACACACACACATATATATATATATATATATATATATATATATATATATATATATATATATATATATATATATATACAAACATACATACATACATACATACATACACACACACATTACATGTGAAAGTTTACAAAGTTTTAAATAAATGTTTATGAATGATTTAAAACCGAATTTTATTTCAAAATGACCTGCAGAAAATTTTTCACTACAAAAAATCTCATCGCAGAAAGTGAAAACAAGTTCTTCTTCTGGGCTCCAGAGGTTTTTCCAGCTCCTGATGCTATTTCTGATATGATTTCTAAGGAATGGAATAGGCCTGGTACTTCTTTCTTTTTAAAGACACTATGAGTCCACGGATCATCATCCTTACTTGTGGGAATTCACCTCCTGGTCAGCAGGAATGGAATAGGCCTGGTACTTCTTTCATTTTAAAGACACGAATCCAAGGATCATCATCATCCTTACTTGTGGGAATTCAACTCCTGGTCAGCAGGAGGAGGCAAAGAGCACCACAGCAGAACTGCTATATATTGCTCCTCCCTTCCCTGCCACTCCAGTCATTCTCTTTGCCTACGTTATTGATAGGAAGAGGTAAAGTGAGGTGTTAGATTAGATTCTTCAATCAAGAGTTTATTATTTTCTCTTGTAAGATGTATCAAGTCCACGGATTCATCCATACTTGTGGGATATTCTCCTTCCCTACAGGAAGTGGCAAAGAGAGCCCCCCCAGCAGAGCTGTCTATATAGCTCCTCCCTTGGATCCACCCCCCAGTCATTCTCTTTGCCTACTCTAAGTACTAGGAAGGGTAAAGTGAGTGTGGTGACAAAAATTTTAGTTTTTATTTTCTCAAGCAAAAGTTTGTTATTTTAAATGGTACCGGTGTGTACTATTTACTCTCTGGCAGAAAAGGGATGAAGATTTCTGCAAGGAGGATGATGATCGTAGCACTTTGGGCACAAGGGCTGAAGAGTACAGGAAAACTTCAGTTGGGGGAACGGTTTGCAGGCTAAACTGCATTGAGGTATGTTCAGTCTATTTTTTTCTGGACAGACTGTGATTATTCTAGAAAAAGCTGGCAATATCCCCATGAGGGAAGGGTAAGCTGTATTCAGACACTTAGTAGGAATCCCAGCTTGCATAAAGGGCTCATTAGTTACTGGTGACACTGATAGGAAAAAAACGTTTTTTTATTGCAAATATAACGTTTTTTGAGGGACTTTAAGGGGTCATTGTGGCTTGTCTAAGGGTTATTAACCCACATGGCTAGTTTGAGAAACACTCTGTTGTGTTTCTTTTAGGCCCCATAACATCGAGTGAGGTGGGAGGGGCCTATTTTCGTGCCTCAGTTGCGCAGTTTCTTTTCCTCAGAGACATCCAGCTGCTTCTCCAGAGGTTCCTACTGTGTTTGAGGGCTTTAAAGAAGTTTTTTTCCCCACCAATCGTTCCTAAAGGGCAGGTAGGCGCCACAGCAGAGCTGTGGCAAGGTGCTGAACGTTTTTTACCGGTTTTTGACGTTTTGTCAATCCGGTTTTTACATTAAGGGGTTAATTGTTTATTTGCATAGCTGTGCAAAGTTACTAAGGCTTTATGATGCTACTGTAAAAATGTCGTTGTTTACTGCTTTTTTTACACTGTTTTGCAGAGTTTGTGCAGCTTTTTTTCTCTTAAAGGTACAGTACCGTTTTTTTCTAAGTGTTGTTTGCTTTGATTAAAGTGTTCTCCAAACTTGCTTGTTGCATTACTAGCCTGTTTAACATGTCTGACACCAAGGAAAATCCTTGTTCAATGTGTTTAGAAGCCATTGTTGAACCCCCTCTTAGAATGTGTCCCACTTGCACTGATATGTCTATAAATTATAAAGAGCCTATTTTAGCACTTAAAAATATTGCAATAGATGATTCTCAGACAAAAGGAAATGAGGGTTTGCCATCCATCTAGCTCTCCCCAAGTGTCACAACCAGTAACGCCCGCACAAGTGACGCCAAGTACCTCTAGTGCGTTGAATTAATTTACTTTACAAGACATGGCCACAGTTATGAATACAACCCTCACAGAGGTTTTATCTAAACTGCCTGGTTTACAAGGAAAGCGTGACAGCTCTGGGTTAAGAACAAATGCTGAGCCGCCTGACGCTTTAGTAGCCGTATCCGATGTACCCTCACAATGTTCTGGAAAGACGCTCCCTCAGACAGATTCTGATATGATGGCCTTTAAATTTAAGCTTGAAATTATTGCTTAGGGAGGTATTAGCGACTCTAGATAATTGTGACCCCATAGTGGTCCCAGAGAAATTGTATAAAATGGACAAATACTTAGAGGTTCCTGTTTACACTGATGTTTTTCCAGTCCCTAAGAGGATTGTGAATATTGTTACTAAGGAGTGGGATAGACCATGTATTCCGTTCGCTCCCCCTCCTGTTTTTAAGAAAATGTTTCCCATATCTGACACCATGCAGGACTCGTGGCAGACGGTCCCTAAGGTGGAGGGAGCTATTTCTACTCTTGCTAAGCGTACAACTATACCTATCGAAGACAGTTGTGCTTTCAAAGATCCTATGGATAAAAAATTAGAGGGTCTCCGGAAGAAAATTTTTGTTCATCAATGTTTCCTTCTCAAACCTATTGCGTGCATTGTTCCTGTAACTACATTGTTCCTGTAACTACTGCAGCTGCTTTCTGGTTTGAGGCTCTAGAAGAGGCTCTTCAGATGGAGACTCCATTAGAGGATATTATGGATAGAATTAAGGCCCTTAAGTTGGCTAATTCTTTCATTACAGATGCCGCTTTCCAACTGGCTAAATTAGCGTCAAAGAATTCAGGTTTTGCCATTTTAGCACGCAGGGCGTTATGGCTTAAGTCCTGGTCTGCTGATGTGTCATCAAAATCTAAACTTTTGAACATCCCTTTCAAAGGAAAGACCCTATTCGGGCCTGAACTGAAAGAGATTATTTCAGACATCACTGGAGGGAAAGGCCATGCCCTCCCTCAGGATAAAACAAATAAAATAAGGACCAAACAAAATAATTTTCGTTCCTTTCGGAACTTCAAGGGTGGTCCCGCTTCAGCTTCGCCTGCTGCAAAGCAAGAGGGGAATTTTGCCCAATCCAAGTCAGTCTAGAGACCTAACCAGGCTTGGAACAAGGGTAAACAGGCCAAGAAGCCTGCAGCTGCCTCTAAGACAGCATGAAGGGGTAGCCCCTATCCGGGACCGGATCTAGTAGGGGGCAGACTCTCTCTCTCTTTGCTCGGACTTGGGCAAGAGATGTTCACGATTCCTGGGCTTTAGAAATTGTGTCCCAGGGATATCTTCTGGAATTCAAAGACTCCCTTCCAAGGGGGAGATTTCACATTTCTCAATTGTCTGCAAACCAGACAAAGAGAGAGGCGTTCTTACGCTGTATAGAAGACCTACATACCATGGGGGTGATCCGCCCAGTTCCAAAAGAGGAACAAGGGCTAGGGTTTTACTCAAACCTGTTTGTGGTTCCCAAAAAAGAGGGAACTTTCAGACCAATCTTGGATCTCAAAATTATAAACAAATTCCTCAGAGTACCATCATTCAAGATGGAGACTATTCGGACTATTCTACCGTTGATCCAGGAGGGTCAATATATGACTACCGTGGACTTAAAGGATGCGTATCTACACATCCCTATTCACAGAGATCATCATCAATTCCTCAGATTCGCCTTTCTGGACAGGCATTGCCAGTTCATGGCCCTTCCCTTCGGGTTGGCTACGGGTCCCAGAATATTCACAAAGGTGCTAGGGTCCCTTTTGGCGGTGCTAAGGCCGCGGGGCATAGCAGTGGCGCCTTATCTAGACATCTTAATTCAGGCGTCGACTTTCCAACTAGCCAAGTCTCACACGGACATCGTGTTGGCTTTTCTGAGATCTCATGAGTGGAAGGTGAATATAAAAAAGAGTTCTCTCTTCCCTCTCACAAGAGTTTCTTTCCTAGGGACTCTGATAGACTCGGTAGAAATGAAAATATTTCTGACAGAGGTCAGAAAATCAAAACTCTTAACCACTTGCCGAGCTCTTCATTCCATTCCTCGGTCATCAGTGGCTCAGTGTATGGAGGTAATCGGACTCATGGTAGCGGCAATGGACATAGTTCCTTTTGCCCGCCTACACCTCAGACCACTGCAACTATGCATGCTCAAACAGTGGAATGAGGATTATGCAGATTTATCTCCTCAACTGCATCTGGACCAGGAGACCAGAGATTCTCTTCTCTGGTGGTTGTCTCAGGACCACCTGTCTCAGGGAATGCGTTTCCGCCGGCCAGAGTGGCTCATTGTAACAACAGATGCCAGCCTGCTAGGCTGGGGTGCAGTCTGGAGCTCCCTGAAAGCACAGGGCTTATGGTCTCGGGAGGAAACTCTCCTCCCGATAAACATTCTAGAACTGAGAGCGATATTTCATGCGCTTCAGGCGTGGCCTCAGCTTGCTGCGGCCAAATTCATCAGATTTCAGTCGGACAACATCACAACAGTAGCTTATATCAATCATCAAGGAGGAACACGGCGTTCTCTAGCGATGATGAAGGTAACCAAAATAATCCGATGGGCGGAGGATCACTCTTGCCATCTCTCCGCAATCCATATCCCAGGAGTAGAGAACTGGGATGCGGATTTCTTAGTCGTCAGACTTTTCATCCGGGGGAGTGGGAGCTCCATCCAGAGGTATTTGCCCAGCTGACTCAGCTATGGGGCACACCAGAATTGGATCTGATGGCGTCCCGTCAGAATGCCAAACTTCCTTGTTACGGGTCCAGGTCCCGGGATCCCCAGGCGGTACTGATGGATGCTCTAGCAGTGCCCTGGTCCTTCAATCTGGCCTATGTATTTCCACCGTTTCCTCTCCTCCCACGTCTGGTTGCCAGAATCAAGCAGGAGAGAGCTTCTGTGATTCTGATAGCACTTGCGTGGCCACGCAGGACTTGGTATGCAGACCTAGTGGACATGTCATCTGTTCCACCGTGGACTCTGCCAATGAGGCAGGACCTTCTAATCCAAGGTCCATTCACACATCCAAATCTAATTTCTCTGCGTCTGACTGCTTGGAGATTGAACGCCTGATTCTATCAAAGCGTGGTTTCTCTGAGTCGGTCATTGATACCCTGATTCAAGTTAGAAAGCCTGTCACCAGGAAAATCTATCATAAGATTTGGCGCAAATATCTTTATTGGTGTGAATCTAAGGGTTACTCATGGAGTAGGATTAGGATTCCTAGAATATTGTCTTTTCTCCAAGAAGGATTGGAGAAGGGATTATCAGATAGTTCCTTAAAAGGACAAATATCTGCTTTGTCTATTCTTTTACACAAACGTCTGGCAGATGTCCCAGACGTTCAAGCGTTTAGTCAGGATCAAGCCTGTATTTAAACCTGTTGCTCCGCCATGGAGCCTAAACGGGGTTCCGTTTGAACCTATGCATTCCATAGATATTAAGCTTCTATCTTGGAAAGTTTTGTTTTTAGTAGCTATCTCTTCGGCTCAAAGAGTTTCTGAGTTATCTGCTTTACAGTGTGACTCACCTTACCTTGTTTTCCATGCAGATAAGGTGGTTTTGCGTACCAAACCTGGATTCCTTCCTAAGGTTGTTTCTAATAGGAATATGAAGCAGGAAATTGTTGTTCCTTCACTGTGTCCTAATCCTTCATCAAAGAAGGAACGTCTGTTGCACAATCTTGATGTGGTTCGTGCTTTAAAGTTCTACTTACAAGCAACTAAAGATTTCCGTCAAACATCTTCATTGTTTGTTGTTTATTCTGGTAAACGGAGAGGTCAAAAGGCTACGGCCAGCTCTCTTTCCTTTTAGCGGAAAAGCATCATCCGTTTGGCTTATGAGACTGCTGGCCAGCAGCCTCCTGAAAAAATTACTGCTCATTCTACTAGAGCAGTGGCTTCCACATGGGCTTTTAAAATGAGGCTTCTGTTGAACAGATTTGTAAGGCGGCGACTTGGTCTTCGCTTCATACTTTTTCCAAATTTTACAAATTCGATACTTTTTGCTTCTTCAGAGGCTATTTTTGGGAGAAAGGTTCTACAAGCAATGGTGCCTTCCGTTTAAGGTCCCTGTCTTGTCCCTCCCTTCATCCGTGTCCTAAAGCTTTGGTATTGGTATCCCACAAGTATGGATGAATCCGTGGACTCGATACATCTTACAAGAGAAAACATAATTTATGCTTACCTGATAAATTTCTCTTGTGATGTATCGAGTCCACGGCCCACCCTTTTTATTTAAGACAGGCAATATATTTTTATTTAAAAAACTTCAGTCACCTCTGCACCCTATAGTTTCTCCTTTTTCTTCCTAGCCTTCGGTCGAATTACTGGGGGGTGGAGCTATGGGAGGAGCTATATAGACAGCTCTGCTGTGGGTGCTCTCTTTGCCACTTCCTGTAGGGAAGGAGACTATTTCACAAGTATGGATGAATCCGTGGACTCGATACATCACAAGAGAAATAAATGTATCAGGTAAGCATAAATTATGTTTTTAAAGTAGTGCCAGAGTTTGCTGCTTTGTTCTAGGGTGTAGCCTAGTCCAGTGATTTTCAACCTTTTTTTTCCGTGGCACACTTTTTTACATTAAAAAAATCCTGCGGCACACCACCATCCCAAAATTTTTACAAAATAACACATTGTTGCTTAATACAGTGTATATATATGTATGTGTATATATATATATATATATATATATATATATATATAGTGTGTGTGTATGTATGTATATATATATATATATATATATATATATATACACAAACATACATACATACACACACACTGTACTGTGCTGTCATGCCATGCCTCCTATAAACTATACATGACATATTGACATTCATTCACAAGCAATCATAATGATTGTCTGTGAATGAATGGCAATATGTCATGGTTGTAAATGACGCCTGATGAGCCTGTCACATACCTCACAATATTTAAAAATTTGAAAGAGGGACACACCCGCACTGGGAAAAGTCCCCCCATCAATCATCATCTCGCTTAAAATAAAAAAACGTCCCAGAATAAAAAAACAAGCAAAATTTAAAAAATATGTCACATTTGTTGTCAGTCTGACGCGGCACACCTGAGGATCTCTCACAGCACACCAGTGTGCCACGGCACACTGGTTGAAAACACTGGCCTAGTCCATATCAGTCTCTGTAGCAGATCTTTTGTTGGCTTTAAAGCCTGAATCTGGATAGCCTAAGCACAGTTAACTCAGCCTTATCTTATTCCACAGGGCTATGGGAAGGAGAGGACCTCTTAAACCTGCTGGGCTGTCCTGCTGTCGGACAACATTCAAGGTAAGTGCTAACTTTATTCATTCTGGGGCATAGACTCAGAGGAAAGTGGGCTTTTGAGTTTTATTTGGAGATTACATAAGAGAGTCCAAGTACAAGGCTTCTTACGTTTGGGACATTAATCCCTTGTTTATTGGAGTTTTTTTTCTGAGACAGCCATGAGTACAAGCACTGGGGCTGGGAGCAAAGCAGGCAAAAGAATAGGAACGGTGTGTATTTTTATGATGATTTTTACTTCGACTACGGGCAATGTAGTTTTAGTAGTTACGCCCACGATGGGCGGGGCTATAGTTTGCGCGCTTCCTGTAGTGATTGCGCAGTTCTCAGCCGGCTGAAGTGGACGTCTTCACACGTGGCTCTACAACCACATGTCTGTCTTTCTATTTTGGCAAGCGGTTGTAGCGTTTTTGTGCCCCTGAACACCGGATTGTTTTTTCCACAAGAGACAAGTGTTCCGGCCTGGGAGTGAGTCGGTTTGGCAGGTAGGCACCTCAGCAGAGCTGCTGAGGTGTATAGGTGTCTGTATTTACTTAGTTTTTACTTTGTTTAAAGGGACACTGTACCAAAAAAAGTCTTTTGTAATTCAGAAAGAGCATGCAATTTTAAGCAACTTTCCAATTTACTCCTATTATCATTTTTTTCTTCGTTCTCTTGCTATCATTATTTGAAAAAGAAGGTATCTAAGCTTTTTTTTGGTTTCAGAACACTGGACAGCACTTTTTTATTGGTGGATGAATTTATCCACCAATCAGCAAGGACAACCCAGGTTGTTCACCAAAAATGGGCCGGCATCTAAACTTACATTCTTGCATTTCAAATAAAGATACCAAGAGAAAGAAGAAAATTTGATAATAGGAGTAAATTAGAAAGTTGCTTAAAATTTCATGCTCACTCTGAATCACGAAAGAAAATTTTTGGGTACAGTGTCCCTTTAACTGCTGTGGTACGTTTTTTTTCTTATGCAGTAAAAAAGTCTGTGTTTAAAATTTAAAGGCAAAGTATTGTTTTTTGTTTTTTTATTTTTTCTGACATCAAAGTTTGTGTGAATAATTTGATTATCTCTTTTTTGAACATCTAGTTCTTGTATAGTATAAAAGGTTACTTTTGTAGACTCTTAAAGAGACAGTAATGTTTTTTGTTATTTAAAAAAGAGAAATGTTTTTTCTTATTATATTTTATCATGGACATAGGAGCCGTGCAAAATGTTACTTGCTCCATGTGTTTGGATGCTAATGTGGAACCACCAATCCCTTTCTGTCCCTCATGTATTGAGAGGGCTTTGAGTTATAGGGAAAAGATATTTCATGAGCAAAATTTTTCAAAAGCAGATGCTTCTCAGGAATCTGACGAGGTTCAGAGTATACCGCAGCTTTCTCCCCAAGCGTCCCAAACTTTAACGCCCACTCCAGCAGTGCCCTATATTTCTGCTCTAGCACCTGCTGGAGTTACTTTAAAAGACATAGCTGCAGTCATGTCTTCCACTATTTCTGATGCGTTGTCTGCCTTTCCTATGCTACAAGGCAAATGTAAGAGGAAAGACAACCATGTAGTCAATGAGGTTTCTGATGCTATGGTGGCAATCTTCTTTAGAGGAGATCCAGGACAGGATTAAAGCTTTGAAATTAGCCAATTCTTTTATTACGGATACTTCACTGCAAATTACTAAATTGGCAGCTAAGAGTTCAGGGTTTTCTATCCTAGCCCACAGAGCCTTATGGTTAAAACCTTGGTCTGCGGACGTATCATCTAAGTCTAAGCTTCTAGCAATTCCTTACAAGGGAAAGACCTTGTTTGGGCCTGGTCTGAATGAAATTATTTCTGATATCACGGGAGGAAAGGGTCGTCTCCTTCCTCAAGATAAAAGATGCAAACAGAAAGGACGACAAAGTAATTTTCGTTCCTTTAGAAATTTCAAGGGAAATTCTTTCTCCTCCTCTTCTAAACAGGAAGGAAACTATTCGCAATCTAAGCCTACTTGGAGACCCAATCAGTCTTGGAACAAGGGTAAGCAATCCAAGAAGCCAGCTGCTGATTCCAAGTCAGCATGAAGGGCTTGCCCCCGATCCGGGACCGGATCTGGTAGGGGTCAGACTTTCTTTTTTCGTTCAGGCTTGGGTGTGGGATGTTCAGGATCCCTGGGCTATAGAAATAGTGTCTCAGGGATACGAGCTGGAGTTCAAAAAAATTTCTCCTCGAGGAAGATTTCTTCTTTTAAGATTATCTGCAGACCAGATAAAAAGAGAGGCGTTCTTACATTTTGTAAGAGACCTCTCCTCCCTGGGTGTAATTTGTCCCGTTCCTGTACAGGAACATGGGCAGGGTTTTTATTCAAATCTGTTTGTAGTTCCCAAAAAGGAGGGAACTTTCAGGCCTATTCTAGACCTCAAGGGTCTAAACAAGTTTCTCAGAGTTCCGTCGTTCAAGATGGAAACTATTTGTACCATTCTTCCATTGATCCAGGAGCGTCAATTTATGGCGACAGTGGACTTAAAGGGTGCATATCTTCATGTTCCTATCCACAGAGATCATCACAAGTTTCTAAGGTTTGCCTTTCTGGACAAACACTTTCAGTTTGTGGCTCTTCCTTTCGGGCTGGCCACGGCTCCCAGAATCTTCACAAAGGTTCTGGGGTCTTTGCTGGCGGTTCTAAGACTGCAGGGTATTGCGGTGGCCCTTATCTGGACAATATTCTAATCCAGGCGCCATCTTGTCAACAAGCAAGGTCTCATACTGACATTGTACTATCCTTCCTGAGAACCTGAAGACAAGGGTGACTTTCTTGGGGACTCTAATCAATTCTATATTTATGAGGATTTTTCTAACAGTAGTTAGGAAATCAAAAATTCTAGATACCTGTCGAGCCCTTTAGTCCAATCCTCGGCCATCAGTGGCCCAGTGTATGGAAGTAATCGGACTGTTGGTGGTGGCAATGGACATCATTCCGTTTGCTCAATTTCATCTCAGACCTCTGCAGTTGAACATGCTCAGGCAGTGGAATGGAGATTATGCAGACTTGTCTCCTCGAATAACCCTGGATCAGGAGACAAGGGACTCTCTTCATTGGTGGTTGTCTCTGGATCATCTATCCCAGGGAACATGCTTTCGCAGACCATCCTGGGTGATAGTGACAACAGATGCCACCCTTCTAGGGTGGGGAGCTTTCTGGGGTTCCCTAAAGGCTCAGGGAGTGTGGACTCAGGTGAAGTCAGTTCTTCCTATAAACATTCTGGAACTGAGAGTGATCTTCAATGCTCTTCTGACCTGGCCTCAGTTGACTTCGGCCCAGTTTATCAGATTTCAGATGGACAACATAACGACAGTGGCTTACATCAATCATCAAGGAGGAACGAGGAGTTCCTTAGCGATGACAGAGGTAGCCAAGATAATCCGGTGGACGGAGGCCCATTCTTGCTATCTGTCAGTGATCCACATCCCAGGGGTGGACAACTGGGAGGCGGACTTTCTGAGCAGACAGACTTTTTATCCGGGAGAGTGGAAACTCCATCCGGAATTATTCTCCAACCTGATTTTCAAATGGGGTCGGCCGAAGTTAGATCTCATGGCATCTCGTCAGAATGCCAAGCTCCCGAGATACGGGTTGAGGTCCAGGGGCCCCCAGGCGGCACTGATATATTCTCTAGCAGTTCCTTGGTCCTTCAGCCTAGCATATCTTTTTTCCCCTGTTTGCTCTTCTTCCTCGGGTCATTGCTCGAATCAAACAGGAGAAAGCATTGGTGATCCTCATTGCTCCTGCGTGGCCTCGCAGGATCTGGTATGCAGATCTGGTGGACATGTCATCTCTGCCACCTTGGAGACTGCCATTGAGGAAGGATCTTCTAATTCAAGGACCCTTCTTTCATCCAAATCTAATTTTTCTGAAGCTGACTGTTTGGAGATTGAACGCTTAATCCTATCCAAGTGGGGTTTTTCTGATTCGGTCATAGAGACCTTGATTCAGGCACGTAAGCCTGTAACTAGAAATATTTACCATAAGATATGATGTAAATATCTTTATTGGTGTGAATCCAAGGGCTACTCATAGAGTAGAGTTAGGATTCCTAGAATTTTGTCTTTTCTCCAAGAAGGATTGGAGAAGGGTTTATCGGCAAGTTCCCTAAAGGGTCAGATCTCTGCCTTATCTATTTCTCTTGTAAGATGTATCGAGTCCACGGATTCATCCTTACTTGTGGGATATTCTCCTCCCCTACAGGAAGTGGCAGAGAGAGCACCCACAGCAGAACTGCCTATATAGCTCCCCCCTTAGCTCCACCCCCCGTCATTCTCTCTGCCTGCTTAACTGCTAGGAAGGGCAAGAGGAGTGTGGTGACAAAAATGTTAGGTTTTTATTTTCTCAAGCAAAAGTTTGTTATTTTAAATGGTACCGGTGTGTACTATTTACTCTCTGGCAGAAAAGGGATGAAGATTTCTGCAAGGAGGAGGATGATCTTAGCATTTTGTAACTAAGATCCACTGCTGTTCTCACAAGGGCTGAAGAGTACAGGAAAACTTCAGTTGGGGGAACAGTTTGCAGGCTAAACTGCATTAAGGTATGTTCAGTCTATTTTTTTCTAGACAGACTGTTATTTCTAGAAAGGCTAGCAATATCCCCATGGGGGAAGGGTAAGCTGTATTCAGACACTTGGATAGGAATTTCAGCTTGCATGAAGGGCTTATTAGTTACTGGTGACACTGTTTGGTAAAAACATTTTTTTTTATTCAGTAAATGATGCAATTATAAAGTTTTTTTGAAGGGACTAAAGGGGTCATTATGGCTTGTTTTAGGGTTTTTTAACCCACATGGTTAATTTAGAGACACTCTAGTGTTTTTCTGTTAGGCCTCAAAACTCGAGTGAGGTGGGAGGGGCCTATTTTCGCGCAGTTACTTTTCTCTCTGAGACTTCTAACTGTTTCTCCAGAGGTTCCTGCCGTGTTTGAGGGCTGTAAAATAAATTCCCCCCCCCCCACAAATTGTTCTGAAGGGCAGATAGGCGCCACAGCAGAGCTGTGGCAAAGTGCTGAAAGTCTTTTTTACCGGTTTTGATGTTTTTTTCAATCCGGTTTTGCCATTAAGGGGTTAATTGTTTATTTGCATAGCTGTGCAAAGTTACTAAGGCTATATGATACTACTGTAAAAATTTCGTTATGTTTACTGCTTTTTTACACTGTTTTGCAGAATTTGTGCAGCTTTTTTTCTCTTAAAGGCACAGTACCGTTTTATTTCTAAGTGTTATTTACTTTGATTACAGTGTTTTCCAAGCTTGATTGTTACATTACTAGCCTGTTTAACATGTCTGACACCAAGGAAAATCCTTGTTCAATATGTTTGGAAGCCATTGTGGTACCCCCTCTTAGAATGTGTCCCAATTGTACTGATATGTCTATAAACTATAAAGAACATATATTAGCACTTAAAAATAGAGCAATAGATGATTCTCTGTCAGAAGTAAATGAGGGTTCGCCATCTAGCTCTCCCCAAGTGTCACAACCAGTAACGCCCGGACAAGTGACGCCAAGTACCTCTAGTGCGTCAAATTAATTTATTTTTCAAGACATGGCCACAGTTATGAATACAACCCTCACAGAGGTTTTTATCCTAACTGCCTGGTTTACAAGGAAAGCGGGACAGCTCTGGGTTAAGGAAAATGCTGAGCAGTCTGACGCTTTATTAGCCGTATCTGATATGCCCTCACAATGCTCTGAGGTAGGGGTGAGGGATTTGTTATCTGAGGGAGAAATTTCTGATTCAGTAAAGACGCTTCCTCATACAGATTCTGATATGCCGGCCTTTAAATTTAAGCTTGAACACCTCTGCTTATTGCTCATGGAGGTATTAGCGGCTCTAGATAATTGTGACCTTATAGTGGTCCCAGAGAAATTGTGTAAGATGGATAAATACTTATAGGTTCCTGTTTACACTGATTTTTTTTTTTCCAGTCCCTAAGAGGATTGTGAATATTATTGCTACGGAGTGGGATAGACCAGGTATTCCGTTTATTCCCCCTCCTGTTTTTAAGAAAATGTTTCCCATATCTGACACCATGTGGGACTCGTGGCAGACAGTTCCTAAGGTGGAGGGAGCTATTTCTACTCTATCTATGCATACAACTACACCTTTTGAAGTCAGTTGTGCTTTCAAAGATCCTATGGATAAAAAATTAGAGGGTCTCCTGAAGAAAATTTTTGTTCATCAAGGTTTTCTTCTTCAACCTATTGTGTGCATTGTTCCTGCAACTACTGCAGCTGCTTTCTGGTTTGAGGCTCTAGAAGAGGCTCTTCAGATGGAGACTCCATTAGAAGAAATTTTGGACAGAATTAAGGCCCTTAAATTGGTTAATTCTTTTATTACAGATGTCGCTTTTCAACTGGCTAAATTAGCGGCAAAGAATTCAGGTTTTGCCATTTTAGCACGCAGGGCGTTATGGCTTAAATCCTGGTCTGCTGATGTGTCATCTAAAACTAACCTTTCAAGGGAAAGACCCTATTTGGGCCTGAACTGAAAAAGATTATTTCAGACATCACTGGAGGGAAAGGTCATGCCCTCCCTCAGGATAAATCAAATAAGATGAGGACCAAACAAAATAATTTTCGTTCCTTACAGAATTTCAAGAGTGGTCCCGCTTCAGCTTCCTCTGTTGCAAAGCAAGAGGGGAATTTTGCCCAGTCCAAGTCAGTCTGGAGACCTAACCAGGCTTGGAACAAGGGTAAACAGGCTAAGAAGCCTGCAGCTGCCTCTAAGACAGCATGGAGGGGTAGCCCCCGATCCAGAACCGGATCTAGTAGGGGGCAGACTCTCGCTCTTCGCTCAGGCTTGGGCAAGAGATGTTCACGATCCCTGGGCTTTAGAAATTTTGTCCCAGGGATATTTTCTGGAGTTCAAAGGCTATCTTCCAAGGGGGACTTTTCACATTTCTCGATTGTCTGTAAACCAGACAAAGAGAGAGGCGTTCTTACGCTGTGTAGAAGACCTACATACCATGGGGGTGATCCGCCCAGTCCCAAAAGTGGAACAGGGGCTAGGATTTTACTCAAACCTGTTTGTGGGTTCTAAAAAAGAGGGAACTTTCAGATCAATTTTGGATCTCAAAATTCTAAACAAGTTCCTCAAAGTCCCATCATTCAAGATGGAGACTATTCGGTTTATTCTACCTCTGATCCAGGAGGGTCAATATATGACCACCGTGGACTTAAAGGATGCGTATCTACACATCCCTATTCACAGAATTTTCA
The DNA here is from genome assembly GCF_027579735.1 of Bombina bombina. NCBI lineage: Eukaryota > Metazoa > Chordata > Amphibia > Anura > Bombinatoridae > Bombina > Bombina bombina. The sequence goes on from NC_069502.1 coordinate 118,562,185, forward strand.
CAAGGGTGCTAGGGTCCCTTCTGGCGGTTATATGACCATGGTGCATAGCAGTGGCGCCTTATCTTAATTCAGGCATCAACTTTCAAGTTATCCAAGTCTCACACGGAACATTGTGTTGGCTTTTCTGAAATCTCATGGGTGGACGGTGAACATAAAAAAGGAGTTCTCTCTTCCCTCTTATAAGAGTTTCCTTCCTTGGGACTCTGATAGACTCAGTAGAAATGAAAATATTTCTGACGGAGGTCATAAAATCAAAACTTCGGACTCATGGTATCGGCAATTGACATAGTTCCTTTTGCCCGACTACACCTCAGACCACTGCAACTGTGCATGCTCAAACAGTGGAATGGGGATTATGCAGATTTGTCTCCTCAACTGCATCTGAACCAGGAGACCAGAGATTATCTTCTCTGGTGGTTGTCTCAGGACCACCTGTCTCAGGGAATGTGTTTCCGCAGGCCAGAGTGGCTCATTGTAACGACAGATGCCAGCCTGCTAGGCTGGGGTGCAGTCTGGAACTCCCTGAAAGCACAGGGCTGTGGCCAAATTCATCAAGTTTCAGTCGGACAACATCACGACTGTAGCTTATATCAATCGTCAAGGAGGAACAAGGAGTTCCCTAGCGATGATGGAGGTAACTAAAATAATCCGATGGGCAGAGGATCACTCTTGCCATCTCTCAGCAATCCACATCCCAGGAGTAGTGAACTGGGAGGCGGATTTCCTAAGTCGTTAGACTTTTCATCTGGGGGAGTGGGAACTCCATCCGGAGGTATTTGCCCAGCTGATTCAGCTATGGGGCACACCAGAATTGGATCTGATGGCGTCCCGTCAGCATGCCAAACTTCCTCGTTACGGGTCCAGGTTCCGGGATTCCAAGGCGGTACTGATAGATGCTCTTGCAGTGCCTTGGTCCTTCAATCTGGCCTATGTATTTCCTCTCCTTCTACGTCTGGTTGCCAGAATAAAGCAGGAGAGAGCTTTGGGGATTCTGATAGCACCTGCGTGGCCACGCAGGACTTGGTATGCAGACCTAGTGGACATGTCCTTGGTTCCAACATGATCTCTGCCAATGAGGCGGGACCTTCTAATCCAAGGTCTGTTCACGCATCCAAATCTAATTTCTCTGCGCCTGACTGCTTGGAGATTGAACGCCTGATTCTATCAAAGCGTGGTTTCTCTGAGTCGGTCATTGATACCCTGATTCAGGCTAGAAAGCCTTTCACCAGGAAGATCTATCATAAGATTTGGTGCAAATATCTTTATTGATGTGAATCCAAAGGTTACTCGTGGAGTAAGTTTAGGATTCCTAGAATATTGTCTTTTCTCCAAGAAGGTTTGGAGAAGGGATTATCAGCTAGTTCCTTATAAGGACAAATATCTGCTTTGTCTATTCTTCTACACAAACGTCTGGCAGATGTCCCAGACGTACGAGTATTTAGTCAGGCTTTGGTCAGAATCAAGCCTGTATTTAAACCTGTTGCTCCGCCATGGAGCCTAAATTTAGTTCTTAAAGTTCTTCAAGGGGTTCCGTTTGAACCTATGCATTCCCTGGATATTAAGCCTCTATCTTGGAAAGAATTTTAGCAGCTATCTCTTCGGCTCAAAGAGTTTCTGAGCTATATGCTTTACAGTGTGATTCCCCTTATCTTATTTTCCATGCAGATAAGGTGGTTTTGCGTACCAAACCTGGGTGCCTCCCTAAGGTTGGTTCTAACAGGAATATCAATCAAGAGATTGTTGTTCTTTCATTGTGTCCTAATCCTTCTTCAAAGAAGGAACGTCTGTTGCACAATCTTGATGTGGTTCGTGCTTTAAAGTTCTACTTACAAGCAACTAAAGATTTCCGTCAAACATCTTCATTGTTTGTTGTTTATTCTGGTAAGCGGAGAGGTCAGAAGGCTACGGCTACCTCTTTCCTTTTGGCTGAAAAGCATCATCCGTTTGGCCTATGAGACTGCTGGACAGCAGCCTCCTGAAAGAATTACTGCTCATTCTACTTCCACATGGCTTTTAAAAATGAGGCTTCTGTTGAACAGATTTGTAATGCGGCGACTTGGTCTTCGCTTCATACTTTTTCCAAATTTTCCAAATTTGATACTTTTCCTTCTTTGGAGGCTATTTTTGGGAGAAAGGTTCTACAAGCAGTTGGTACCTTCCGTTTAAGGTCCCTGTCTTGTCCCTCCCTTCATCCGTGTCCTAAAGCTTTGGTATTGGTATCCCACAAGTAAGGATAAATCCGTGGACTCGATACATCTTACAAGAGAAAACATAATTTATGCTTACCTGATTTATTTCTTTCTCTTGTGATGTATCAAGTCCACGGCCCGCCCTGTTTATTAAGACAGGCAATATATTTTTATTTTTAAACTTTCAGTCACCACTGCACCCTATAGTTAATCCTTTTTCTCTTGTTAAGTGTATCCAGTCCACGGATCATCCATTACTTATGGGATATTCTCCTTCCCAACAGGAAGTTGCAAGAGGATCACCCACAGCAGAGCTGCTATATAGCTCCTCCCCTAACTGCCATATCCAGTCATTCTCTTGCAAGCCTCAACCAAGATGGAGGTCGTAAGAGAAGTGTAGTGTTTTATACTTAGTTTATTTCTTCAATCAAAAGTTTGTTATTTTTAAATGGTACCGGAGTGTGCTGTTTATCTCAGGCAGTATTTAGAAGAAGAATCTGCCTGCATTTTCTATGATCTTAGCAGAAGTAACTAAGATCCATGTCTGTTCTCACATATTCTGAGGAGTGAGGTAACTTCAGAGAGGGAATGGCGTGCAGGTTTTCCTGCAATAAGGTATATGCAGTTAATATTTTACTAGGGATGGAATTTGCTAGAAAATACTGCTGATACCGGATTAATGTAAGTAAAGCCTTAAATGCAGTGATAGCTACTGGTATCAGGCTTATTAATACAGATGCATACTCTTATAAAAATGTAATATAAAACGTTTGCTGGCATGTTAATCGTTTTTATATATGTTTGGTGACAAAACTTATTGGGGCCTAGTTTTTTTCCACATGGCTGGTTTGATTTCTGCCTAGAGACAGTTTCCTAAAGCTTTCCACTGTTGCAATATGAGTGGGAAGGGCCTATTTTAGTGCTTTTCTGTGCAGCTAAAAATACTGACAGAGACATTCAGCTTCCCTCTGCATGATACAGGACATCTCTGAAGGGCTCAAAAGGCTTCAAAGTCGTGTTTGAGGAGGGTAACAATCACAGTAGACTGTGGCAGTTGTTGTGACTGTGTTTAAAAAACGTTTTTGTCATTTATTATTCTGTTTTTGTTATTAAGGGGTTAATCATCCATTTGCAAGTGGGTGCAATGCTCTGCTGACTTGTTACATACACTGTAAAATTTTTGTTAGTGTAACTGCCTTTTTTCACTGTTATTTCAAATTTTGTCAAAATTTGTTTCTCTTAAAGGCACAGTAAAGTTTTTTATATTGCTTGTTAACTTGCTTTAAAGTGTTTTCCAAGCTTGCTAGTCTCATTGCTAGTCTGTACAAACATGTCTGAAACAGAGGATACTTGTTCATTATGTTTAAAAGCCATGGTGGAGCCCCATAGGAGAATGTGTACTAAATGTATTGATTTCACCTTAAACAGTAAAGATCAGTCTTTATCTATAAAAGAATTTTCACGAGAGGGGTCTGTCGAGGGGGAAGTTATGCCGACTAACTCTCCCCACGTGTCGGACCCTTCGCCTCCCGCTCAAGGGACGCACGCTAATATGGCGCCAAGTACATCAGGGACGCCCATCGCGATTACTTTGCAGGACATGGCTACAATCATGAATAATACCCTGTCAGAGGTATTATCCAGATTGCCTGAATTGAGAGGCAAGCGCGATAGCTCTGGGGTTAGATGAGATACAGAGCGCGTAGATGCTGTAAGAGCCATGTCTGATACTGCGTCACAATATGCAGAACCTGAGGACGGAGAGCTTCAGTCTGTGGGTGACGTCTCTGATTCGGGGAGACCTGATTCAGAGATTTCTAATTTTAAATTTAAGCTTGAGAACCTCCGTGTATTGCTTGGGGAGGTATTAGCTGCTCTGAATGACTGTGACACAATTGCAGTGCCAGAGAAATTGTGTAGGCTGGATAAATACTATGCAGTGCCGGTGAGTACTGATGTTTTTCCAATACCTAAAAGGCTTACAGAAATTATTAGTAAGGAGTGGGATAGGCCCGGTGTGCCCTTTTCCCCACCACCTATATTTAGAAAAATGTTTCCAATAGATGCCACTACACGGGACTTATGGCAGATGGTCCCTAAGGTGGAGGGAGCAGTTTCTACTTTAGCAAAGCGTACCACTATCCCGGTTGAGGACAGTTGTGCTTTTTCAGATCCAATGGATAAAAAGTTAGAGGGTTACCTTAAGAAAATGTTTATTCAACAAGGTTTTATTTTACAGCCCCTTGCATGCATTGCGCCTGTCACTGCTGCGGCGGCATTCTGGTTTGAGGCCCTGGAAGAGGCCATCCATACAGCTCCATTGACTGAAATTGTTGACAAGCTTAGAACTCTTAAGCTAGCTAACTCATTTGTTTCTGATGCCATTGTTCATTTGACTAAACTAACGGCTAAGAATTCCGGATTCGCCATCCAGGCGCGTAGGGCGCTATGGCTCAAATCCTGGTTAGCTGATGTGACTTCAAAGTCTAAATTACTCAACATTCCTTTCAAGGGGCAGACCTTATTCGGGCCTGGTTTGAAAGAAATTATTGCTGACATTACTGGAGGTAAGGGTCATACCCTTCCTCAGGACAGGGCCAAATCAAAGGCCAAACAGTCTAATTTTCGTGCCTTTCGAAATTCCAAGGCAGGTGCAGCATCAACTTCCTCCGCTTCAAGTCAAGAGGGAACTTTTGCTCAATCTAAGCAGGCCTGGAAACCTAACCAGTCCTGGAACAAAGGCAAGCAGGCCAGAAAGCCTGCTGCTGCCTCTAAGACAGCATGAAGAAACGGCCCCCTATCCGGCGACGGATCTAGTAGGGGGCAGACTTTTTCTCTTCGCCCAGGCGTGGGCAAGAGATGTTCAGGATCCCTGGGCATTGGAGATCATATCTCAGGGATATCTTCTGGACTTCAAAGCTTCCCCTCCACAAGGGAGATTTCATCTTTCAAGGTTATCTGCAAATCAGATAAAGAAAGAGGCATTCCTACGCTGTGTGCAAGACCTCCTAGTAATGGGAGTGATCCATCCAGTTCCGCGGACGGAACAAGGACAGGGTTTTTATTCAAATCTGTTTGTGGTTCCCAAACAAGAGGGAACCTTCAGACCAATTTTGGATCTAAAGATCTTACACAAATTCCTCAGAGTTCCATCATTCAAAATGGAAACTATTCGGACCATCCTACCCATGATCCAAGAGGGTCAGTACATGACCACAGTGGACTTAAAGGATGCCTACCTTCACATACCGATTCACAAAGATCATCATCGGTTCCTAAGGTTTGCCTTTCTAGACAGGCATTACCAATTTGTAGCTCTTCCCTTCGGGTTGGCTACAGCCCCGAGAATCTTTACGAAGGTTCTGGGCTCACTTCTGGCGGTTCTAAGACCGCGAGGCATAGCGGTGGCTCCGTATCTAGACTACATCCTGATACAGGCGTCAAGCTTTCAAATTGCCAAGTCTCATACAGAGATAGTTCTGGCATTTCTGAGATCGCACGGGTGGAAAGTGAACGAGGAAAAGAGTTCTCTATCCCCACTCACAAGAGTCTCCTTCTTAGTGACTCTTATAGATTCTGTAGAGATGAAAATTTACCTGACGGAGTCCAGGTTATCAAAGCTTCTAAATGAAGCCCCCTCTGCTAAATCTGGATCAAGAGACCAGAGATTCTCTTCTCTGGTGGTTGTCTCGGGTCCACCTGTCCGAGGGTATGACCTTTCGCAGGCCAGATTGGACAATTGTAACAACAGATGCCAGCCTTCTAGGTTGGGGTGCAGCCTGGAACTCCCTGAAGGCACAGGGATCGTTAAGAGCAATATTCAATGCTCTTCTGGCTTGGCCTCAGTTAGCAACACTGAGGTTCATCAGATTTCAGTCGGACAATATCACAACTGTGGCTTACATCAACCATCAAGGGGGAACCAGGAGTTCCCTAGCGATGTTAGAAGTCTCAAAAATAATTCGCTGGGCAGAGACTCACTCTTGCCACCTGTCAGCAATCCATATCCCAGGCTTGGAGAACTGGGAGGCGGATTTTCTAAGTCGTCAGACTTTTCACCCGGGGGAGTGGGAACTCCATCCGGAGGTGTTTGCTCAGTTGATTCCTCGTTGGGGCAAACCAGAGTTGGATCTCATGGCGTCTCGCCAGAACGCCAAGCTTCCTTGTTATGGATCCAGGTCTAGGGACCCAGAAGCGACGCTGATAGATGCTCTAGCAGCGCCTTGGTTCTTCAACCTGGCTTAGGTGTTTCCACCGTTTCCTCTGCTCCCTCGACTGATTGCCAAAATCAAACAGGAGAGAGCATCAGTGATTCTAATAGCGCCTGCGTGGCCACGCAGGACCTGGTATGCAGACCTAGTGGACATGTCATCCTTTCCACCATGGACTCTGCCTCTAAGACAGGACCTTCTAATACAAGGTCCTTTCAATCATCCAAATCTAATTTCTCTGAGACTGACTGCATGGAGATTGAACGCTTGATTCTATCAAAGCGTGGCTTCTCCGAGTCAGTCATTGATACCTTAATACAGGCACGAAAGCCTGTTACCAGGAAAATCTATCACAAGATATGGCGTACATATCTTTACTGGTGTGAATGCAAGAATTACTCATGGAGTAAGGTTAGGATTCCTAGGATATTGTCCTTTCTCCAAGAGGGTTTGGACAAAGGATTATCAGCTAGTTCCTTAAAGGGACAGATTTCTGCTCTGTCTATTCTTTTGCACAAGCGTCTCGTCCAGGCATTTTGTCAGGCTTTGGTTAGAATTAAGCCTGTGTTTAAACCTGTTGCTCCCCCATGGAGCTTAAACTTGGTTCTTAAAGTTCTTCAAGGAGTTCCGTTTGAACCCCTTCATTCCATTGATATTAAGCTTTTATCTTGGAAAGTTCTGTTTTTGATGGCTATTTCCTCGGCTCAGAGAGTCTCTGAGCTATCTGCCTTACAATGTGATTCTCCTTATCTGATTTTTCATTCAGACAAGGTAGTTCTGCGTACCAAACCTGGGTTTTTACCTAAGGTGGTTTCTAACCAGAATATCAATCAAGAGATTGTTGTTCCATCATTGTGTCCTAATCCTTCTTCAAAGAAGGAACGTCTTTTAGATAATCTGGACGTAAGTTTTACTTACAAGCTACTAAACATTTTCGTCAAACATCTTCCCTGTTTGTCGTTTATTCTGGACAGAGGAGAGGTCAAAAAGCTTCGGCAACCTCTCTTTCCTTTTGGCTTCGGAGTATTATACGCCTAGCCTATAAGACTGTTGGACAGCAGCTCCCTGAAAGAATTACAGCTCATTCTACTAGAGCTGTGGCTTCCACCTGGGCCTTTAAAAATGAGGCCTCTGTTGAACAGATTTGCAAGGCCGCGACTTGGTCTTCGCTTCACACATTTTCAAAATTTTACAAATTTGATACTTTTGCTTCTTCGGAGGCTGTTTTTGGGAGAAAGGTTCTTCAGGCAGTGGTTCCTTCAGCTTAATCCCTGCCTTGTCCCTCCCATCATCCGTGTACTGTAGCTTTGGTATTGGTATCCCATAAGTAATGGATGATCCGTGGACTGGATACACTTAACAAGAGAAAACATAATTTATGCTTACCTGATAAATTTATTTCTCTTGTAGTGTATCCAGTCCACGGCCCGCCCTGTCATTTTAAGGCAGGTCTAAAATTTAATTAAACTACAGTCACCACTGCACCCTATGGTTTCTCCTTTCTCTGTTTGTTTCGGTCGAATCACTGGATATGGCAGTTAGGGGAGGAGCTATATAGCAGCTCTGCTGTGGGTGATCCTCTTGCAACTTCCTGTTGGGAAGGAGAATATCCCATAAGTAATGGATGATCCGTGGACTGGATACACTACAAGAGAAATAAATTTATCAGGTAAGCATAAATTATGTTTCTCTTGTTAAGTGTGTTCAGTCCACGGGTCATCCATTACTTATGGGATATATTCTCCTTCCCAACAGGAAGTTGCAAGAGGATCACCCAAGTAGAGCTGCTATATAGCTCCTCCCCTCACATGTCATATCCAGTCATTCTCTTGCAACCCTCAACAAAGAAGGAGGTCGCGAGAGGAGTTGGAGTTTTTACTTAATTATTCTTCAATCAAAAGTTTGTTATTTTAAATGGCACCGGAGTGTGCTGTTTTTCTATCTCAGGCATTATTTGGAAGAAGAATCTGCCTGCGTTTTCTATGATCTTAGCAGGCTTAACTAAGATCCACTGGCTGTTCTCGACATTCTGAGGAGTGGGGTAACTTCAGAAAATGGGAATAGCATGCGGGGTCCCCCGCAAATTAGGTATGTGCAGTACAATATTTTCTGGGAATGGAATTGACTAAGAAAACACTGCTGTTACCCGTATGATGTAAGTACAGCCTTAAATGCAGTAGTAGTGACTGGTATCAGGCTGATAAATGTATGCACAGTAGAGTTATTTTCTAGGGACTAGAATTTGACTGAGAAAATACTGTTAATACTGAAATAATGCTTAAGCCTTATCTGCAGTGGAAGCGACTGGTAGCAGGCTTAGTGATAACTTTGCATGACATTAAAAAAAGTTTGTTTTTAAAACGTTTACTGGCATGTTATTCGTTTTGTGAGGTACTTTGGTGATAAATCCTTTTGGGCATGAATTTTTTCCACATGGCTAACGTATATTTCTGCATAGAAACAGTTATATCAGGTCTCCCACTGTTGTAAATGAGTGGGAGGGGCCTTTTTTAGCGCCTTGTTGCGCAGTTAAAATTCTAGCACAGTCTTCCTGCTTCTTCCTCCTTGATCCAGGACGTCTCTAGAGAGCTCAGGGGTCTTCAAAACTCGTTTTTGAGGGAGGTAATCAGTCACAGCAGACCTGTGACAGTGTGTTTGACTGTGATAAAAGCGTTAAATCTTAATTTGATATCCGTTTTTGGGTACTGAGGGGTTAATCATCCTTTTGCTAATGGGTGCAATCCTCTGCTAATTAATACATTTAAAGAATTGTTGACTATAACTGAATTAGTTCATTGTTATTCAACTGTGTTTTTTAAAAGCGCTGCAGTGTTTTTTATATTGCTTGTAAACTTATTGAAAGTAATTTCCAAGCTTGCTAGCTTCATTGCTAGTCTGTTTAAACATGTCTGATACAGTGGAATCTGCTTGTTCATTATGTTTAAAAGCCGATGTGGAGCCCAATAGAAATATGTGTACCAATTGTATTGATATTACTTTGAATAAAAGTCAATCTGTACAGATAAAGAAATTATCTCCAGACAACGAGGGGGAAGTTATGCCGTCTAACTCTCCTCACGTGTCAGTACCTTCGTCTCCCGCTCGGGTGGTGCGTGAGATTGAGGCGCCAAGTACATCAAGGCCCTTACAAATCACTTTACATGATATGGCTAATGTTATGAAAGAAGTATTATACAATATGCTCGAATTAAGAGGCAAGCGCGACAGCTCTGGTTTAAGGACAGAGCGCGCCGACGACACGAGAGCCATGTCTGATACTGCGTCACAATTTGCAGAACATGAGGACGGAGAGCTTCATTCTGTGGGTGACGGTTCTGATTCTGGGAGACCGGATTCAGAAATTTCAAATTTTAAATTTAAACTTGAGAACCTCCGCGTGTTGCTAGGGGAGGTGTTAGCGGCTCTGAATGATTGTGACACGGTGGCAATCCCAGAGAAATTATGTAGGCTGGATAAATACTATGCGGTACCGGTGTGTACTGACGTTTTTCCTATACCAAAGAGGCTTACAGAGATTATTAGCAAGGAGTGGGATAGACCCGGTGTGCCTTTTTCCCCTCCTCCGATATTTAGAAAAATGTTCCCTATAGACGCCACCACACGAGACTTATGGCAGACGGTCCCTAAGGTGGAGGGAGCAGTTTCTACTTTAGCCAAGCGTACCACTATCCCGGTGGAGGATAGCTGTGCTTTCTCAGATCCAAAGGATAAAAAATTAGAGGGTTACCTTAAGAAAATGTTTGTTCAACAAGGTTTTATATTACAGCCTCTTGCATGCATTGCGCCTGTCACTGCTGCTGCGGCATTCTGGTTTGAGTCTCTGGAAGAGGCGATTCGCACAGCACCATTGGATGAGTCTTTGAGCAAGATTAGAACCCTTAAGCTGGCTAATGCGTTTGTTTCGGATGCCGTAGTGCATTTAACCAAACTTACGGCTAAGAATTCCGGATTCGCCATACAGGCGCGCAGAGCGCTATGGCTTAAATCCTGGTCAGCAGATGTAACTTCTAAGTCTAAACTACTGAACATTCCTTTCAAAGGGTAGACCTTATTCGGGCCCGGCTTGAAGGAAATTATTGCTGACATTACTGGAGGTAAGGGCCACACCCTTCCTCAGGACAGGGCCAAATCAAAGGCCAAACAGTCTAATTTTCGTGCCTTTCGTAATTTCAAGGCAGGAGCAGCATCAACTTCCTCAGCTCCAAAACAGGAAGGAACTACTGCTCGTTACAGACAGGGTTGGAAAGGCAACCAGTCATGGAACAAGGGCAAGCAGGCCAGAAAGCCTACTTCCACCCCTAAGACAGCATGAAGACAGGGCCCCCTTTTCGGAGACGGATCTAGTGGGGGGCAGACTTTCTCTCTTCGCCCAGGCTTGGGCAAGAGATGTACAGGATCCCTGGACGTTGGAGATTATATCTCAGGGATACCTTCTGGATTTCAAAACTTCTCCTCCACAAGGGAGGTTTCATCTGTCAAGGTTATCAACAAACCTAGTAAAGAAAGAGGCATTTCTACAATGTGTTTAAGACCTCTTAGTGATGGGAGTGATCCACCCAGTTCCGCGAACGGAACAGGGGCAAGGTTTTTATTCAAATCTGTTTGTGGTTCCCAAAAAAGAGGGAACCTTCAGACCAATCTTAGACTTAAAAATCTTAAACAAGTTCCTAAGGGTTCCATCGTTCAAGATGGAAACCATTCGGACCATCCTACCCATGATCCAAGAGGGTCAATATATGACCACAGTGGACTTAAATGATGCCTACCTTCACATACCGATTCACAAAGATCATTATCGGTACCTAAGGTTTACCTTTCTAGACAGGCATTACCAGTTTGTAGCTCTTCCCTTCGGGTTAGCTACGGCCCCGAGAATTTTTACAAAGGTTCTGGGCTCACTTCTGGCGGTACTAAGACCACGAGGCATAGCGGTGGCTCCGTACCTAGACGACATTCTGATACAAGCGTCAAGTTTTCAAAATGCAAAGTCTCATACAGAGATAGTTCTAGCATTTCTGAGGTCGCATGGGTGGAAAGTGAACGTGGAAAAGAGTTCTCTGTTACCACTCACAAGGGTCCCTTTTCTAGGGACTCTTATAGATTCTGTAGAGATGAAAATTTACCTGACGGAGTCCAGGTTATCAAAGATTCTCAATGCTTGCCGTGTCCTTCACTCCATTCCAAGCCCATCAGTAGCTCAGTGCATGGAAGTAATCGGCTTAATGGTCGCGGCAATGGACATAGTGCCATTTGCGCGCCTACATCTCAGACCGCTGCAACTATGCATGCTAAGTCAATGGAACGGGGATTACTCAGATCTGTCCCCTTTGCTAAATCTGGACCAGGAGACCAGAGATTCTCTTCTCTGGTGGTTGTCACGGGTTCATCTGTCCAAAGGAATGACTTTTCGCAGACCAGATTGGACGATTGTAACAACAGATGCCAGCCTACTTACCTGGGGAGCAGTCTGGAACTCCCTGAAGGCTCAGGGATCGTGGACTTAGGAGGAGAAACTCCTCCCGATAAACATTCTAGAATTAAGAGCAATATTCAATGCTCTTCTAGCTTGGCCTCAGTTAGCAACACAGAGGTTCATCAGATTTCAGTCGGACAACATCACGACTGTGGCTTACATCAATCATCAAGGGGGAACCAGGAGTTCCCTAGCGATGTTGGAAGTCTCGAAGATAATTCGCTGGGCAGAGTCTCACTCTTGCCACCTGTCAGCGATCTACATCCCAGGCGTGGAGAACTGGGAGGCGGATTTTCTAAGTCGCCAGACTTTTCATCCGGGGGAGTGGGAACTTCACCCAGAGGTATTTGCTCAACTGATTCGTCGTTGGGGCAAACCGGATCTGGATCTTATGGCATCTCGCCAGAACGCCAAGCTTCCTTGTTACGGATCCAGGTCCAGGGAACCGGGAGCGGTGCTGGTAGATGCACTAGCAGCCCCTTGGGTTTTCAACATAGCTTATGTGTTTCCACCTTTTCCGTTGCTACCTCGACTGATTGCCAGGATCAAACAGGAGAGGGCATCGGTGATTCTGATAGCGCCTGCGTGGCCACGCAGGACCTGGTATGCAGACCTAGTGGACATGTCGTCCTGTCCACCATGGTCTCCACCCCTGAGGCAGGACCTTCTAATTCAGGGTCTTTTCAACCATCCAAACCTAATTTCTCTGAGGCTGACTGCTTGGAAATTGAACGCTTGATTCTATCAAAGCGTGGGTTTTCGGATTCGGTTATTGATACATTAATACAGGCTCGGAAACCTGTTACCAGAAAAATTTACCACAAGATATGGCGTAAATATTTATATTGGTGTGAATCCAAGAGTTACTCATGGAGTAAGGTTAGGATTCCTAGGATATTGTCTTTTCTACAAGAGGGTTTAGAAAAGGGCTTATCCGCTAGTTCACTAAAGGGACAGATTTCTGCTCTGTCTATTCTTTTACACAAGCGTCTGGCAGAGAATCCAGACGTCCAGGCTTTTTGTCAGGCTTTGGCTAGGATTAAGCCTGTGTTTAAAGCTGTTTCTCCTCCGTGGAGCTTAAACTTGGTTCTTAAAGTTCTTCAGGGTGTTCCGTTTGAACCCCTTCATTCCATTGATATTAAGCTTTTATCTTGGAAAGTTCTGTTTTTGATGGCTATTTCCTCGGCTCGAAGAGTCTCTGAGTTATCTGCCTTACATTGTGATTCTCCTTATCTGATCTTTCATTCAGACAAGGTAGTCCTGCGTACTAAACCTGGGTTTTTACCTAAGGTTGTTTCTAACAGGAATATCAATCAAGAGATTGTTGTTCCATCATTATGTCCTAATCCTTCTTCAAAGAAGGAACGTCTTTTGCATAATCTAGACGTGGTCCGTGCCCTGAAGTTCTACTTACAGGCAACTAAAGATTTTCGACAAACTTCTTCTCTGTTCGTCGTTTACTCTGGACAGAGGAGAGGTCAAAAGGCTTCGGCTACCTCTCTCTCTTTTTGGCTTCGTAGCATAATACGCTTAGCCTACGAGACTGCTGGACAGCAGCCTCCTGAAAAAATTACAGCTCATTCCACTAGAGCTGTGGCTTCCACCTGGGCCTTTAAGAATGAGGCCTCTGTTGAACAGATTTGCAAGGCTGCAACTTGGTCTTCACTTCATACTTTTTCCAAATTTTACAAATTTGACACTTTTGCTTCTTCGGAGGCTGTTTTTGGGAGAGAGGTTCTACAGGCAGTGGTTCCTTCTGTTTAATGTTCCTGCCTTGTCCCTCCCATCATCCGTGTACTTTAGCTTTGGTATTGGTATCCCATAAGTAATGGATGACCCGTGGACTGAACACACTTAACAAGAGAAAACTTAATTTATGCTTACCTGATAAATTTATTTCTCTTGTAGTGTGTTCAGTCCATGGCCCGCCCTGTCTTTTTGAGGCAGGTTCTAAATTTTAAATTATAACTCCAGTCACCACTGCACCCTATAGTTTCTCCTTTCTCGTCTTGTTTCGGTCGAATGACTGGATATGACATGTGAGGGGAGGAGCTATATAGCAGCTCTGCTTGGGTGATCCTCTTGCAACTTCCTGTTGGGAAGGAGAATATATCCCATAAGTAATGGATGACCCGTGGACTGAACACACTACAAGAGAAATAAATTTATCAGGTAAGCATAAATTATGTTTTTCTTCCTAGCCTTCGGTCGAATGACTGGGGGGTGGAGCTAAGGGGGGAGCTATATAGGCAGCTCTGCTGTGGGTGCTCTCTCTGCCACTTCCTGTAGGGGAGGAGAATATCCCACAAGTAAGGATGAATCCGTGGACTCGATACATCACAAGAGAAATAAATTTATCAGGTAAGCATAAATTATGTTTTTGTTACACAAACGTCTGGCAGATGTCCCAGATGTTCAATCCTTTTGTCAGGCTTTGGTTATTATCAGGCCTGTGTTCAAACCAGTTACTCCTCCATGGAGTTTGAATTTAGTTATTAGAGTTCTTCAAGGGGCTCAGTTTGAGCCTATGCATTCCTTAGATATTAAGTTATTATCTTGGAAAGTTTTATTTTTTGTTGCTATTTCTTCAGCTCGAAGAGTGTCTGAGCTTTCGGCGTTGCAATATAATTCGCCTTACCTTATTTTCAATTCAGATAAGGTTGTTTTACGTACTAAACTAGGGTTTCTTCCTAAGGTTGTTTCTAACAGGAACATTAATCAGGAGATTGTTGTTCCTTTCTTGTGTGTTAATCCTTCTTCTCAGAAGGAACATCTTCTGCACAATTTGGACATTGTCCGTGCTTTAAAGTTTTACTTACAAGCTACTAAAGACTTTTGGGAATCTTCTTCTCTGTTTGTAATTTTCCCTGGAAAAAGTAAGGGTTTGAAAGCTACGGCTACCTCTTGCTTTTTGGCTGAGGAGTATCATCCGCTTTGCATATGAGACTGCTGGGCAGCAGCCTCCTAAACGAGTTACGGCTCATTCCACTAGGGCTGTTGCTTCCTCATGGGCATTAAAAAATGAAGCTTCTGTAGAACAGATTTGCAAGGCTGCAACTTGGTCTTCTCTCTATACTTTTTCTAAATTTTACAAATTTGATACTTTTGCCGTGGCTGAGGCTGCTTTTGGGAATAAGGTTCTTCAAGCAGTGGTGCCTTCCGTTTAGGTTCACTTGTCCTCTCTCTTGTCTTGTCCCTCCCTTATCATCCGTGTACTCTAGCTTTGGTATTTTTTCCCACAAGTAAGGATGATGATCCGTGGACTCGTGTCTTTAAAAATAAAATAAAATTTATGCTTACCTGATCAATTTGACAGGGTGTTTTTTGTTGTTGTTATCTTCAGGACACCTCTGCACCTTAGCTTTTCCTTTCTCTTCCTAACTTCGGTCGAATGACTGGAGTGGGAGGGAAGGGAGGAGCTATTTATAGCAGTTCTTCTGTGGTGCTCTTTGCCTCCTCCTGGGGACCAGGAGGTGAATTCCCACAAGTAAGGATGATGATTCGTGGACTAGTGTTGTTTCGTCAAAGACATGGTTGGAGGATCAATTTACCAAAAAGTTCTTTGATTCCTCAGACAAGGGTCACCTTTTTAAGTTTCCAGATAGATTCAGTGTCCATGACTCTGTCTCTAACAGGCAAGAGACAATTAAAATTGGTTTCAGCTTGTCAGAACCTTCAGTCTCAGTCATTCCCTTCAGTGACTATGTGCATGGAAGTTTTAGGTCTCATGACTGCAGCATCGGAAGCGATCCCCTTTGCTCGTTTTCATATGAGACCTCTCCAGCTTTGTATGCTGAACCAATGGTGCAGGGATTATACAAAGAGATCACAATTAATATCCTTAAATCCCAATGTTCGACTCTCTCTGACTTGGTGCTTAGATTACCATTGTATAGTTCAGGGGGCCTCTTTTGTGCGTCCAACCTGGACTGTGATCACAAAAGATGTAAGTCCTTCAGGTTGGGGAGCTGTGGGTTTGGAAACCTCAAGAGGCAAGGTTACCAATCAATATTTTAGAACTCCGTGCTTTCTTCAGGGCTCTTCAGGTGTGGCCTCTGTTGAAGAGCAAACCGTTCATTTGTTTTTAGACAGACAATATCACAACTGTGGCATATGTCAATCATCAGGGTGGGACTTGCAGTCCCCAAGCCTTGAAAGAAGTATCTTGGATACTTGCTTGGGCGGAATCCAGCTCCTGTCTAATTTCTGCGGTTCATATCCCAGGTATAGACATTTGGAAAGCGGATTATCTCAGCCGTCAGACTTTACATCCGGGGGAGTGGTCGCTCCATCCAGATGTGTTTTCTCAGATTGTTCAGATGTAGGGTCTTCCAGAAATAGATCTGATGGCTTCCCATCTAAACCAGAAACTTCCCAGGTACCTGTCCAGGACCAGGGATCCTCAGGCTGTAGCAGTGGATGCGTTAGCAGTTCCTTGGTGTTACCAACCTGCTTATATCTTCCCGCCTCTAGTTCTTCCAAAAGTGATTTCCAAAATCATCATGGAACAATCGTTTGCATTACTGGTAGTTCCGGCAAGGCCTCACAGGTTTTGGTATGCTGATCTTGTTCAGATCTCCATCTGCCAACCTTGGCCACTTCCATTAAGGCTATACCTTCTGTCTCAAGGTCCGTTTTTCCATCAGGATCTCAAATCATTAAATTTGAAGGTATGGAAATTGAACACCTAGTGCTTAGTCATAGAGGTTTCTCTGACTCAGTGATTAATACTATGTTACAGGCTCATAAATCTGTTTCTAGGAAGATTTATTATCGAGTTTGGAAGACATATATTTCATGGTGTTCTTCTCATAAATTCTCCTGGCATTCTTTATGAATTCCTAGAATTTTACAGTTTCTTCAGGATGGTTTGGATCTTTGGATAAAGGTTTGTCTGCAAATTCCTTAAAGGGACAAATCTCTGCTCTTTCTGTTTTATTTCACAGAAAAATTGCTAATCTTCCTGATATTCACTGTTTTGTACAGGCTTTGGTCCGTATCAAGCCTGTCATTAAATCAATCTCTTTTCCTTGGAGTCTTAATTTGGTTTTGAAGGCCTTGCAGGCTCCTCCTTTTGAGCCTATGCATTCTTTGGGCATTAAACTACTTTCTTGGAAAGTGTTGTTCCTTTTTAGCCATCTCTTCTGCTAGAAGAGTTTCTGAATTATCTGCTCTTTCTTTTGAATCTCCTTTTCTGATTTTCCATCAGGATAAGGCAGTGTTGTGGACTTAATTTAAATTCTTACCTAAGGTTGTGAATTCTAACAATATTAATAGAGAAATTGTTGTCCCTTCTTTGTGTCCTAATCCTAAGAATTCTTTGGAGAAATCCTTGCATTCTTTGGATGTGGTAAGAGCCTTGAATTATTATGTTGAAGCTACTTAAGATTTCAGGAAGACTTCTAGTCTATTTGTTATGTTTTCTGGTTCTAGGAAAGGTCAGAAGGCTTCTGCCATTTCCTTAGCATCTTGGTTAAAGCTTTTGATTCATCAGGCTTATTTGGAGTCGGGTCAGGTCCGCCTCAGAGAATTACAGCTCATTCTACTAGATCAGTCTCCACGTCGTGGGCTTTTAAGAATGAAGCTTCAGTTGATCAGCAGCAACTTGGTCTTCTTTGCATACATTTACTAAATTCTACCGTTTTGATGTATTTGCTTCTTTGGAAGCAGTTTTTGGTAGAAAAGTTCTTCAGGCAGCTGTTTCAGTTTGATTCCTCTGCTTATGTTTTAAGTTTTTTTCTTTTATTTTTTAAAAAAAAATAAAAAATTTTTTTTTTGCTTGTGGATTTAATTTTCTCAGCGGAAAATGGCTGTTATTATTTTATCCCTCCCTCTCTAGTGACTCTTGTGTGGAGTTCCACATCTTGGGTATTTCTAGCCCATACATCACTAGCTCATGGACTCTTGCCAATTACATGAAAGAAAAACATAATTTATGTAAGAACTTACCTGATAAATTAATTTCTTTCATATTGGCAAGAGTCCATGAGACCCACCCTTTTTATGGTGGTTATGATTTTTTTGTATACAGCACAATTTTTTCCAAATTCCTTTGTTGATGCTTTTTTACTCCTTTCTTTTTCACCCCACTACTTGGCTATTAGTTAAACTGAATTGTGAGTGTGGTGACGGGTGTGTATATAGGTATTTTGAAGTTTCGGAAACTCTGCCACTCCTGGTAGGATTATATATTCCATACGTCACTAGCTCATGGACTCTTGCCAATATGAAAGAAATTAATTTATCAGGTAAATTCTTACATAAATTGTTTTTTTTGCATTTTTTTCTGCTCAATATTGATTGCTAAAATATTTGAACAGATAATGTATGTAAACAGACCCTGTATTTTAGTTACAGCTGCATACTTGTTGTGTTTACGGATTCTTTTATAATACTGTCAACAGAGTGAAATTTCAGCTGCTTTAAAGGAAAATTGACATGACAAGAATACATGTAGGGACATCAAATATTTGTAAAGCTGTTAACACAAACTCTTATGTTGACTAATTGGATGCCATGGGCATTGTGTTTTATAAATTGCAGTGGTGTGATAAATATTTTAGAGGGGTTTTGCTTAGTATAGTATTTTAGTATCACTCAGTAGTCAGTGGAAAATGGATGCATGTTAAAATGAGATTAAAAAGAAAAAAAAAGTAAAGTGGTTATACTGTATTTTTAGACCCTTAATATTTTATGGATATGGGGGGGGGGGGGAGACAATAATTTTAATATAACTGGTTAGACTGTACATAATACTACACCTTGTTATAGCGCGCAGTTATTATTATGATTGTTGTTGATATTTTTTTGTTTCTTTTTTTCAATTGTTTCATGAGACAAGCCACTATTTAAAAACTGCTCAAATGGCATAAATAGTATAAAAGGAATATAACAGACATAGAACAATAGGAAGCTGGTATAATGTAAGGTTTTCACAACTTCTATTCACTGACCTTCCAAAGTGAAAGTAAAACAAGATGGCTAATTGATTGTGTTAAAAATAAGTGCACAATATGTTTGAATGCAGGGTTTTTTCAGTTAACTGATAACATATATTCATGTTATAAGCTTTCAATAATTTAATATAATTTTGAGTTAATTAAATTTAGCACCCAAACACTTAATTGTAATTATAAATGTCATACATGTGGTGAGATTAAGCAATCCATTACTCCTGGGAATTACCCTTCCCTGCCACTAGGAGGAGGCAGAAATTCCATCCCACCTCACTGGTAAATCAGTCTTATCTTTGCCTCCGCTGGAGGAAGATGTGCTTCTTATTCCTCAGTGAGACTGAGTTGAGGTCCATTTCCCATCAGAGTTCAGCGCTTGTCAGAGGGTTGTATATGGGGTAGAGCTGCAACAACTAATCATAATAATCGATTATGAAAATAGTTGTCAACGAATCTCATAATAGATTAATCGATTAGTTGGTTTGCAATTAGTTGGTCTGTGCACAACACCAGCTGCTTCACTCCAATGAACCCCTGCTTATGGTATTGTATTTTATGGTTATGTGCTTAGCCTAAAGGACGTCTACAGACGTCTACTTTTCACTTTTTCAGGACAGTATACGTTTCAACTACCCCTGGCTTATGTGCAACCCAGATATAATAGTCATCATTTGGATTGTTTATATTAAATCTAGTGATTTGGAACTATGCTTTTCATGATATAGTGCCAAGCTTGTTATTTACACCTAGCCCCTAGATTGATTGGAGTTATTTAAATTGATGTGCACTATTATCTGTTTGCACAATTATTAGCGTATTGCTTGCTATTGCTGATTATATGTACTGTATAAATAAATGTGTAAGGCTTTGTACTGTTATTGATATACAGTCCTTAGCGCTTCTGATTTTGTTTTTTATTGTTTTTTTATATTTTTAATAAATTGTGATAATATGTACCAGATTCAACCTTTATAAGTATATATTCATTATTTTTAGAGCGGACTAGATATTTTCCCCTAACCTTATAGCTGGTTATTTACCATTGCATATAGATATTCAAGATATTTTTATGTTAGAATGAAGTCAAGGGTTACTTTATTGAGAGGCCCCTTGCCAAGGTAGAAAACACATAGCATTGGTGAAGAGCTAACAAAGATAAATATCCCACTTTGGTGAAATTGGCAAAACCCTACTTATACACCTCAACAGCCTTTTCTCTGCTGCAGGAAATATAGCTGCAAACAGAGATGGGGTATGGGTAGTGACCCCTTTTTATTTTTTATTTTTTAAACCTTATCGGGAAATTATCTCAAGCCTTTCACAGGTGTTTTATTATTATTATTCTTTAATTATAAAGCGCCAACATATTCCGCAGTGCTGCCCATGGTTACAAAGATAAAAGTACAACAATGATACATTTTTTTTTTTATACAACACAGGACAAAATTTATCAAACAAATACAAGGGGAATTAGGGCCCTATTACTATGGAAACTTACAATCTAGAACTTACAATATTTATCAGAAGACATCTTCCTTTCTGTTTAAAGTTGAACTTATTAGTTCAGTTTTATAGAGGTTTTGTTTACTTTAGAGGTTAAGGATTCTAAAGTGGATGAGATTAAGTCTGTTTAGACTTAATTTATATTCCTACGGTTAAATTTCCTAAGGTTTTTCCTGTTCCTGATGCTGTCTCTGAGTATAGGCTAAGCCAGGTAAATTTTTAAATCCTTCATCAAGTTTTAAGAAAATGTATCCTTTGCTAGCTTCTAAAATTAAACTTTGGTAAACTGTTCCTAAAGTTGATGCTACCTTTTCTACCTTTGGCTAAATGTACTTTTTTCCTCTTGGAAGATAGTTCTTCCTTTCTCCAACATAGGTGTGTCCGGTCCACGGCGTCATCCTTACTTGTGGGATATTCTCTTCCCCAACAGGAAATGGCAAAGAGCCCAGCAAAGCTGGTCACATGATCCCTCCTAGGCTCCGCCTACCCCAGTCATTCTCTTTGCCGTTGTACAGGCAACATCTCCACGGAGATGGCTTAGAGTTTTTTAGTGTTTAACTGTAGTTTTTATTATTCAATCAAGAGTTTGTTATTTTAAAATAGTGCTGGTATGTACTATTTACTCAGAAACAGAAAAGAGATGAAGATTTCTGTTTGTATGAGGAAAATGATTTTAGCAACCGTCACTAAAATCCATGGCTGTTCCACACAGGACTGTTGAGAGCAATTAACTTCAGTTGGGGGAACAGTGAGCAGTCTCTTGCTGCTTGAGGTATGACACATTCTAACAAGACGATGTAATGCTGGAAGCTGTCATTTTCCCTATGGGATCCGGTAAGCCATGTTTATTAAGATCGTAAATAAGGGCTTCACAAGGGCTTATTAAGACTGTAGACTTTTTCTGGGCTAAATCGATTCATTATTAACACATATTTAGCCTTGAGGAATCATTTTATCTGGGTATTTTGATATAATAATATCGGCAGGCATTGTTTTAGACACCTTATTCTTTAGGGGCTTTCCCTAATCATAGGCAGAGCCTCATTTTCGCGCCGGTGTTGCGCACTTGTTTTTGAGAGGCATGACATGCAGTCGCATGTGAGAGGAGCTCTGATACTTAGAAAAGACTTTCTGAAGGCGTCATTTGGTATCGTATTCCCCTTTGGGCTTGGTTGGGTCTCAGCAAAGCAGATACCAGGGACTGTAAAGGGGTTAAAGTTAAAAACGGCTCCGGTTCCGTTATTTTAAGGGTTAAAGCTTCCAAATTTGGTGTGCAATACTTTTAAGGCTTTAAGACACTGTGGTGAAAATTTGGTGAATTTTGAACAATTCCTTCATGTTTTTTCGCAATTGCAGTAATAAAGTGTGTTCAGTTTAAAATTTAAAGTGACAGTAACGGTTTTATTTTAAAACGTTTTTTGTACTTTGTTATCAAGTTTATGCCTGTTTAACATGTCTGAACTACCAGATAGACTGTGTTCTGAATGTGGGGAAGCCAGAATTCCTATTCATTTAAATAAATGTGATTTATGTGACAATGACAATGATGCCCAAGATGATTCCTCAAGTGAGGGGAGTAAGCATGGTACTGCATCATTCCCTCCTTCGTCTACACTAGTCTTGCCCACTCAGGAGGCCCCTAGTACATCTAGCGCGCCAATACTCCTTACTATGCAACAATTAACGGCTGTAATGGATAATTCTGTCAAAAACATTTTAGCCAAAATGAACACTTACCAGCGTAAGCGTGACTGCTCTGTTTTAGATACTGAAGAGCATGACGACGCTGATAATAATGGTTCTGAAGGGCCCCTAACCCAGTCTGATGGGGCCAGGGAGGTTTTGTCTGAGGGAGAAATTACTGATTCAGGGAACATTTCTCAACAAGCTGAACCTGATGTGATTACGTTTAAATTTAAGTTGGAACATCTCCGCATTCTGCTCAAGGAGGTATTATCCACTCTGGATGATTGTGACAAGTTGGTCATCCCAGAGAAACTATGTAAAATGGACAAGTTCCTAGAGGTCCCGGGGCTCCCAGAAGCTTTTCCTATACCCAAGCGGGTGGCGGACATTGTTAATAAAGAATGGGAAAGGCCCGGTATTCCTTTCGTCCCTCCCCCCATATTTAAAAAATTGTTTCCTATGGTCGACCCCAGAAAGGACTTATGGCAGACAGTCCCCAAGGTCGAGGGAGCGGTTTCCACTTTAAACAAACGCACCACTATACCCATAGAGGATAGTTGTGCTTTCAAAGATCCTATGGATAAAAAATTAGAAGGTTTGCTTAAAAAGATGTTTGTTCAGCAGGGTTACCTTCTACAACCAATTTCATGCATTGTCCCTGTAGCTACAGCCGCATGTTTCTGGTTCGATGAGCTGATAAAGGCGGTCGATAGTGATTCTCCTCCTTATGAGGAGATTATGGACAGAATCAATGCTCTCAAATTGGCTAATTCTTTCACCCTAGACGCCACTTTGCAATTGGCTAGGTTAGCGGCTAAGAATTCAGGGTTTGCTATTGTGGCGCGCAGAGCGCTTTGGTTGAAATCTTGGTCAGCTGATGCGTCTTCCAAGAACAAGCTACTTAACATTCCTTTCAAGGGGAAAACGCTGTTTGGCCCTGACTTGAAAGAGATTATCTCTGATATCACTGGGGGTAAGGGCCACGCCCTTCCTCAGGATCGGCCTTTCAAGGCAAAAAATAAACCTAATTTTCGTCCCTTTCGTAGAAACGGACCAGCCCAAAGTGCTACGTCCTCTAAGCAAGAGGGTAATACTTCTCAAGCCAAGCCAGCTTGGAGACCAATGCAAGGCTGGAACAAGGGAAAGCAGGCCAAGAAACCTGCCACTGCTACCAAGACAGCATGAAATGTTGGCCCCCGATCCGGGACCGGATCTGGTGGGGGGCAGACTATCTCTCTTCGCTCAGGCTTGGGCAAGAGATGTTCTGTATCCTTGGGCGCTAGAAATAGTCTCCCAAGGTTATCTTCTGGAATTCAAGGGGCTTCCCCCAAGGGGGAGGTTCCACAGGTCTCAGTTGTCTTCAGACCACATAAAAAGACAGGCATTCTTACATTGTGTAGAAGACCTGTTAAAAATGGGAGTGATTCATCCTGTTCCATTAAGAGAACAAGGGATGGGGTTCTACTCCAATCTGTTCATAGTTCCCAAAAAAGAGGGAACGTTCAGACCAATCTTAGATCTCAAGATCTTAAACAAGTTTCTCAAGGTTCCATCGTTCAAGATGGAAACCATTCGAACTATTCTTCCTTCCATCCAGGAAGGTCAATTCATGACCACAGTGGATTTAAAGGATGCGTATCTACATATTCCTATCCACAAGGAACATCATCGGTTCCTAAGGTTCGCATTCCTGGACAAGCATTACCAGTTCGTGGCGCTTCCTTTCGGATTAGCCACTGCTCCAAGGATTTTCACAAAGGTACTAGGGTCCCTTCTAGCTGTGCTAAGACCAAGGGGCATTGCTGTAGTACCTTACTTGGACGACATTCTGATTCAAGCGTCGTCCCTTCCTCTAGCAAAGGCTCACACGGACATTGTCCTGGCCTTTCTCAGATCTCACGGATGGAAAGTGAACGTGGAAAAGAGTTCTCTATCTCCGTCAACAAGGGTTCCCTTCTTGGGAACAATAATAGACTCCTTAGAAATGAGGATTTTTCTGACAGAGGCCAGAAAAACAAAACTTCTAGACTCTTGTCGGATACTTCATTCCGTTCCTCTTCCTTCCATAGCGCAGTGCATGGAAGTGATCGGTTTGATGGTAGCGGCAATGGACATAGTTCCTTTTGCGCGCATTCATCTAAGACCATTACAACTGTGCATGCTCAGACTTGTCTCCGAAGATACAAGTAAATCAGAGGACCAGAGACTCACTCCGTTGGTGGCTGTCCCTAGACAACCTGTCACAAGGGATGACATTCCGCAGACCAGAGTGGGTCATTGTCACGACCGACGCCAGTCTGATGGGCTGGGGCGCGGTCTGGGGATCCCTGAAAGCTCAGGGTCTTTGGTCTCGGGAAGAATCTCTTCTACCGATAAATATTCTGGAACTGAGAGCGATATTCAATGCTCTCAAGGCTTGGCCTCAGCTAGCGAGGGCCAAGTTCATACGGTTTCAATCAGACAACATGACAACTGTTGCGTACATCAACCATCAGGGGGGAACAAGGAGTTCCCTGGCGATGGAAGAAGTGACCAAAATCATTCTATGGGCGGAGTCTCACTCCTGCCACCTGTCTGCTATCCACATCCCAGGAGTGGAAAATTGGGAAGCGGATTTTCTGAGTCGTCAGACTTTGCATCCGGGGGAGTGGGAACTCCATCCGGAAATCTTTGCCCAAGTCACTCAGCTGTGGGGCATTCCAGACATGGATCTGATGGCCTCTCGTCAGAACTTCAAAGTTCCTTGCTACGGGTCCAGATCCAGGGATCCCAAGGCGGCTCTAGTGGATGCACTAGTAGCACCTTGGACCTTCAAACTAGCTTATGTGTTCCCGCCGTTTCCTCTCATCCCCAGGCTGGTAGCCAGGATCAACCAGGAGAGGGCGTCGGTGATCTTGATAGCTCCTGCGTGGCCACGCAGGACTTGGTATGCAGATCTGGTGAATATGTCATCGGCTCCACCTTGGAAGCTACCTTTGAGACGAGACCTTCTTGTTCAGGGTCCGTTCGAACATCCGAATCTGGTTTCACTCCAGCTGACTGCTTGGAGATTGAACGCTTGATTTTATCAAAGCGAGGGTTCTCAGATTCTGTTATCGATACTCTTATTCAGGCCAGAAAGCCTGTAACTAGAAAGATTTACCACAAAATTTGGAAAAAATATATCTGTTGGTGTGAATCTAAAGGATTCCCTTGGGACAAGGTTAAGATTCCTAAGATTCTATCCTTCCTTCAAGAAGGATTGGAAAAAGGATTATCTGCAAGTTCCCTGAAGGGACAGATTTCTGCCTTGTCTGTGTTACTTCACAAAAAGCTGGCAGCTGTGCCAGATGTTCAAGCCTTTGTTCAGGCTCTGGTTAGAATCAAGCCTGTTTACAAACCTTTGACTCCTCCTTGGAGTCTCAATTTAGTTCTTTCAGTTCTTCAGGGGGTTCCGTTTGAACCCTTACATTCCGTTGATATTAAGTTATTATCTTGGAAAGTTTTGTTTTTGGTTGCAATTTCTTCTGCTAGAAGAGTTTCAGAATTATCTGCTCTGCAGTGTTCTCCTCCTTATCTGGTGTTCCATGCAGATAAGGTGGTTTTGCGTACTAAACCTGGTTTTCTTCCAAAAGTTGTTTCTAACAAAAACATTAACCAGGAGATTATCGTACCTTCTCTGTGTCCGAAACCAGTTTCAAAGAAGGAACGTTTGTTGCACAATTTGGATGTTGTTCGCGCTCTAAAATTCTATTTAGATGCTACAAAGGATTTTAGACAAACATCTTCCTTGTTTGTTGTTTATTCCGGTAAAAGGAGAGGTCAAAAAGCAACTTCTACCTCTCTCTCCTTTTGGATTAAAAGCATCATCAGATTGGCTTACGAGACTGCCGGACGGCAGCCTCCCGAAAGAATCACGGCTCATTCCACTAGGGCTGTGGCTTCCACTTGGGCCTTCAAGAACGAGGCTTCTGTTGATCAGATATGTAGGGCAGCGACTTGGTCTTCACTGCACACTTTTACCAAATTTTACAAGTTTGATACTTTTGCTTCTTCTGAGGCTATTTTTGGGAGAAAGGTTTTGCAAGCCGTGGTGCCTTCCATTTAGGTGACCTGATTTGCTCCCTCCCTTCATCCGTGTCCTAAAGCTTTGGTATTGGTTCCCACAAGTAAGGATGACGCCGTGGACCGGACACACCTATGTTGGAGAAAACAGAATTTATGTTTACCTGATAAATTACTTTCTCCAACGGTGTGTCCGGTCCACGGCCCGCCCTGGTTTTTTTAATCAGGTCTGATAATTTATTTTCTTTAACTACAGTCACCACGGTACCATATGGTTTCTCCTATGCAAATATTCCTCCTTAACGTCGGTCGAATGACTGGGGTAGGCGGAGCCTAGGAGGGATCATGTGACCAGCTTTGCTGGGCTCTTTGCCATTTCCTGTTGGGGAAGAGAATATCCCACAAGTAAGGATGACGCCGTGGACCGGACACTCCGTTGGAGAAAGTAATTTATCAGGTAAACATAAATTCTGTTTTTTAGACCCTTTAGATTGGAAGTTAGAATCCTTCCATAGGAGGGTTTTTCAACAAGCATGGTATATTTTTAGGTCCTCAATTACTGTTGGGAATATCACTCCTGGCCAGCAGGAGGAGGCAAAGAGCACCACAGCCAAGCTGTTAAGTATCACTCCCCTTCCCACAAACCCCAGTCATTTTCTTTGCCTTCGGTGCAAGGAGAAGGGGAAGTTTTAGTGTCTGATACTTCAATCAAGAAATTCTACCTACAGGAGATTGTGGTTCCTTCTTTGTGTCCTAATCCTTCCTCTGCGAAGGAACGGTTACTTCATAATTTGGATGTGGTTTGGGCCCTGAAGTTCTATCTTCGGGCTATGAAAAGTTTAGACAGATTTCTTTGTTTATCTATTCTGGAAGGCGTAGGGGGCAGAAGGCCTTGTCTACTTCCTTATCTTTTTGATTGAGGAACATCATTCGCTTAGCTTATGAGACAAGCGGGACATAAGCCTCCTCAGAGGATTTAGGCTCATTCTACTAGAGCAGTGGCTTCCTCATGGGCTTTCAAGAATGAGGCCTCTATGGAGCAGATTTGTAGGGCGACTACCTTGTCCTCCTTACATACCTTTTCAAAGTTTTACGTTTTGCTTTGGCTGAAACCGCTTTTGGGAGAAAGGTTTTGCAGGCTGTGGTGCCCTCAGATTAGGGTCCACCTCTCTTTTACCCTCCAGTCTCATTCAGTGTCCTCTAAAGCTTGGGTATATGCTTCCCACAAGTAAGGAATGAGGCCATGGACTCTCCTCATATTAAGATATCTGAACTTATAACTAATATAACTATCCTTGGATAGTTCAGGCTTCACGGTGGGTTGCTGACGTTGGGATTTATACGAACGAAAGTGGGGACGAATAAGATGAGTTGATACCTTTTTTATTGTTTAAGGTATCTTATACCTCTAGTAGCCATTGAATGATGAATTTGTAAATGGTAGTTAATACAGAGGTCAAAAGTGCTTCTTCTTTTTTTCAGCCCTATTTATACACCACACTAACTTTAACTTCTAAATAGGTATGCATTTATTGATATTCACAAGCTATGTTTACTTTGAATATTTATTTAGAGTTATTACTTAATATCCATGTTTAGATTATATTCATTATTATCTATTCGTTATGTGGGTTAGTTTATCTCTATAGATTAATTTTGTATTTTCCACACAGTTACAAGCAATATTTTCCCTAGTGCTTAAGTTAGCCCAACAATATCTATTTATATGTATACTCCTTTAAGGGCTTTTCTACCTTCCTAGATCATATGTTTTTAATCCAATCAGAATGCTTTGTATGCTATTAAAGGTGCTCACAAGTGTCTATGATTACGGTCTACAGGACCGAAACCGGTCAGACCAGTTTTTGGGATTAGGAATGCCTTTCTATGTCCATTTTATGCTCCATATATTTAAATTATGAAATAAAGTTGATCGGTTTTCTCTTGTTAAGTGTATCCAGTCCACGGATCATCCATTACTTATGGGATATTAACTCCTCCCCAACAGGAAGTGCAAGAGGATTCACCCAGCAGAGCTGCTATATAGCTCCTCCCCTAACTGCCATTACCAGTCATTCTCTTGCACCCAACGAATAGATAGGATGTGTGAGAGGACTGTGGTGATTATACTTAGTTTCATACCTTCAATCAAAAGTTTGTTATTTTATAATAGCACCGGAGTGTGTTATTCCTTCTCTGGTAGAATTTGAAGAAGAATCTACCTGAGTTTTTCTATGATTTTAGCCGGAGTAGTTAAGATCATATTGCTGTTTCTCGGCCATCTGAGGAGAGGTAAACTTCAGATCAGGGGACAGCGGGCAGATTAATCTGCAAAGAGGTATGTAGCAGCTTATTATTTTCTGACAATGGAATTGATGAGAAAATTCTGCCATACCGATATAATGTAAACTCAGCCTTAAATGCAGTAGCAGCAACTGGTATCAGGCTGTCATGTATGTATATTTTACACTTCAGTATTCTGGGGAATGGCACTTCACTGGAATTATACTGTGTGCATAAGACTTTAGCCTAATTTGCAGGGACTAGCAACAGGCTTTTTAATAACACTCAATTTATTAATGTTAAATGTTTTTTGCTGGCATGTAAAATCGTTTAATTTTCTGAGGTACTGGGTGAAAAAATGTTTTGGGCACTATTTTTTTCCACTTGGCAGTCGTTTTATTTAATTTATGACAGTTTACTGATCTCTCTCACTGTTATGTGTGAGGGGGAGGGTGCTTTTGCTACGCATCAAAAAATTCAGTCAGAAGTTTATTGTCTTCCCTGCATGATCCGGTTCATCTCTACAGAACTCAGGGGTCTTCAAAACTTGTTTTGAGGGAGGTAATCACTCACAGCAGAGCTGTGAGATTGTAGTTGACTGTGATAAAAAAACGTTTATTTCTGTATTTTTTTTTTTTTCTGCTATAACTTTTCAGTTTATTAATTTTCAACTGTCATAACTTTTTCTGTGCTTCTTATAGGCACAGTACGTTTTCATATTATAGTAAATTACTTGAAAAGTATTTCCAAGTTGCTAGTTTATTTGCTAGTGTGTTAAACATGTCTGATTCAGAGGAAGATATCTGTGCTATATGTGCTAAAGCCAAAGTGGAGCCCAATCGAAATTTATGTACTAACTGTATTGATGCTACTTTAAATAAGTCAATCTGTACAAATTGAACATATTTCACCAAACAACGAGGGGAGAGTTATGCCGACTAACTCGCCTCACGTGTCAGTACCTGCATCTCCCGCTCGGGAGGTGCGTGATATTGTAGCGCCGAGTACATCTGGGCGGCCATTACAAATCACATTACAGGATATGGCTACTGTTATGACTGAAGTTTTGGCTAAATTACCAGAACTAAGAGGTAAGCGTGATCACTCTGGGGTGAGAACAGAGTGCGCTGATAATATTAGGGCCATGTCAGACACTGCGTCACAATTTGCAGAACATGAGGACGGAGAGCTTCATTCTGCGGGTGACGGTTCTGATCCAAACAAACTGGATTCAGATATTTCAAATTTTAAATTTAAGCTGGAAAACCTCCGTGTATTACTAGGGGAGGTGTTAGCGGCTCTGAATGATTGTAACACAGTTGCAATACCAGAGAAAATGTGTAGGTTGGATAAATATTTTGCGGTACCGGCGAGTACTGACGTTTTTCCTATACCTAAGAGACTTACTGAAATTGTTACTAAGGAGTGGGATAGACCCGGTGTGCCGTTCTCACCCCCTCCGATATTTAGAAAGATGTTTCCAATAGACGCCACCACACGGGACTTATGGCAAACGGTCCCTAAGGTGGAGGGAGCAGTTTCTACTTTAGCTAAGCGTACCACTATCCCGGTGGAGGATAGCTGTGCCTTTTCAGATCCAATGGATAAAAAGTTAGAGGGTTACCTTAAGAAAATTTTTGTTCAACAAGGTTTTATATTGCAACCTCTTGCATGCATTGCGCCTGTCACGGCTGCAGCAGCATTTTGGTTTGAGTCTCTGGAAGAGACACTTGAATCAGCTCCATTAGATGAGATTACACACAAGCTTAAAGCCCTTAAGTTAGCTAACTCATTTATTTCAGATGCCGTAGTACATTTAACTAAACTTACGGCTAAGAATTCCGGATTCGCCATTCAGGCACGCAGAGCACTGTGGCTAAAATCCGGGTCAGCTGACGTTACTTCTAAATCTAAATTGCTTAATATACCTTTCAAAGGGCAGACCTTATTCGGGCCCGGGTTGAAAGAAATTATCGCTGACATTACAGGAGGTAAAGGCCATGCCCTGCCTCAAGACAGAGCCAAACCTAAGGCTAGACAGTCTAATTTTCGTTCCTTTCGTAATTTCAAAGCAGGAGCAGCATCAACTTCCTCTGCACCAAAACAGGAAGGAGCTGTTGCTCGCTACAGACAAGGCTGGAGACCTAACCAGTCCTGAAACAAGGGCAAGCAGGCCAGGAAACCTGCTGCTGCCCCTAAGACAGCATGAATCGAGGGCCCCCGATCCGGGAACGGATCTAGTGGGGGGCAGACTTTCTCTCTTCGCCCAGGCTTGGGCAAGAGATGTCCAGGATCCCTGGGCGTTAGAGATCATATCTTAGGGATACCTTCTAGACTTCAAATTCTCTCCCCCAAGAGGGAGATTTCATCTGTCAAGGTTGTCAACAAACCAAATAAAGAAAGAGGCGTTTCTACGCTGCGTACAAGATCTTTTATAAATGGGAGTGATCCATCCGGTTCCGCGGTCGGAACAAGGACAAGGGTTTTACTCAAATCTGTTTGTGGTTCCCAAAAAAGAGGGAACTTTCAGGCCAATCTTGGATTTAAAGATCCTAAACAAATTCCTAAGAGTTCCATCGTTCAAAATGGAAACTATTCGGACAATTTTACCCATGATCCAAAAGGGTCAGTACATGACCACAGTGGATTTAAAGGATGCTTACCTTCACATACCGATTCACAAAGATCATTACCGGTATCTAAGGTTTGCCTTTCTAGACAGGCATTACCAGTTTGTAGCTCTTCCATTCGGATTGGCTACGGCTCCGAGAATCTTCACAAAGGTTCTGGGTGCTCTTCTGGCGGTACTAAGACCGCGAGGAATTGCGGTAGCTCCGTACCTAGACGACATTCTGATACAAGCTTCAAGCTTTCAAACTGCCAAGTCTCATACAGAGTTAGTACTGGCATTTCTAAGGTCGCATGGATGGAAGGTGAACGAAAAGAAGAGTTCTCTCTTTCCACTCACAAGAGTTCCCTTCTTGGGGACTCTTATAGATTCTGTAGAAATGAAGATTTACCTGACAGAAGACAGGTTAACAAAGCTTCAAAATGCATGCCGTGTCCTTCATTCCATTCAACACCCGTCAGTAGCTCAATGCATGGAGGTGATCGGCTTAATGGTAGCAGCAATGGACATAGTACCCTTTGCACGTCTACATCTCAGACCGCTGCAATTGTGCATGCTAAGTCAGTGGAATGGGGATTACTCAGACTTGTCCCCTACTCTGAATCTGGATCAAGAGACCAGAAATTCTCTTCTATGGTGGCTTTCTCGGCCACATCTGTCCAGGGGGATGCCATTCAGCAGGCCGGACTGGACAATTGTAACAACAGACGCCAGCCTACTAGGTTGGGGCGCTGTCTGGAATTCTCTGAAGGCTCAGGGACAATGGAATCAGGAGGAGAGTCTCCTGCCAATAAACATTCTGGAATTGAGAGCAGTTCTCAATGCCCTTCTGGCTTGGCCCCAGTTAACAACTCGGGGGTTCATCAGGTTTCAGTCGGACAACATCACGACTGTAGCTTACATCAACCATCAGGGAGGGACAAGAAGCTCCCTAGCAATGATGGAAGTATCAAAGATAATTCGCTGGGCAGAGTCTCACTCTTGCCACCTGTCAGCAATCCACATCCCGGGAGTGGAGAACTGGGAGGCGGATTTCTTAAGTCGTCAGACTTTTCATCCGGGGGAGTGGGAACTTCATCCGGAGGTCTTTGCCCAAATACTTCGACGTTGGGGCAAACCAGAGATAGATCTCATGGCGTCTCGACAGAACGCCAAGCTTCCTCGTTACGGGTCCAGATCCAGGGATCCGGGAGCGGTTCTGATAGATGCTTTGACAGCACCTTGGACCTTCGGGATGGCTTATGTGTTTCCACCCTTCCCGATGCTTCCTCGATTGATTGCCAGAATCAAACAGGAGAGAGCATCAGTGATTCTAATAGCGCCTGCATGGCCACGCAGGACTTGGTATGCAGATCTAGTGGACATGTCATCCTGTCCACCTTGGTCGCTACCTCTGAAACAGGACCTTCTGATCCAGGGTCCCTTCAAACATCAAAATCTAATTTCTCTGAAGCTGACTGCTTGGAAATTGAACGCTTGATTTTATCAAAACGTGGTTTTTCTGAGTCAGTTATTGATACCTTAATACAGGCTAGGAAGCCTGTTACCAGAAAGATTTACCATAAGATATGGCGCAAATACTTATATTGGTGCGAATCCAAGAGTTACTCATGGAGTAAGGTTAGGATTCCGAGGATATTGTCTTTCCTACAAGAAGGTTTAGAAAAGGGTTTATCCGCTAGTTCCTTAAAGGGACAGATTTCAGCTCTGTCCATTCTTTTACACAAACGTCTGTCAGAAGTTCCGGACGTTCAAGCTTTTTGTCAGGCTTTAGCTAGGATCTAGCCTGTGTTTAAAACTGTTGCTCCACCATGGAGTTTGAACTTAGTTCTTAATGTTTTACAGGGGGTTCCGTTTGAACCCCTTCATTCCATTGATATCAAGTTGTTATCTTGGAAAGTTCTGTTTTTAATGGCGATTTCCTCGGCTCGAAGAGTCTCTGAGTTATCTGCCTTACATTGTGATTCTCCTTATCTGATTTTTCATTCAGACAAGGTAGTTCTGCGTACTAAACCTGGGTTCCTACCTAAGGTGGTCACTAACAGGAATATCAATCAAGAGATTGTGGTTCCATCTTTGTGTCCTAATCCTTCTTCGAAAAAGGAACGTCTGCTACACAATCTAGATGTAGTCCGTGCCCTGAAATTTTATCTACAGGCAACTAAGGATTTTCGACAAACGTCTTCCCTGTTTGTCGTTTATTCTGGTCAGAGGAGAGGTCAAAAAGCTTCGGCTACCTCTCTCTCCTTTTGGCTTCGTAGCATAATACGGTTAGCCTATGAGACTGCTGGACAGCAGCCTCCTGAAAGAATTACAGCACATTCTACTAGAGCTGTTGCTTCCACTTGGGCCTTTAAGAATGAGGCTTCTGTTGAACAGATTTGCAAGGCTGCAACTTGGTCTTCTCTTCATACTTTTTCCAAATTTTACAAATTTGACACTTTTGCTTCTTCGGAGGCTGTTTTTGGGAGAAAGGTTCTTCAGGCAGTGGTTCCTTCCGTATAAAGAGCCTGCCTGTCCCTCCCGTCATCCGTGTACTTTAGCTTTGGTATTGGTATCCCATAAGTAATGGATGATCCGTGGACTGGATACACTTAACAAGAGAAAACATAATTTATGCTTACCTGATAAATTTATTTCTCTTGAAGTGTATCCAGTCCACGGCCCGCCCTGTCACTTTAAGGCAGGTAATTTTTCCATTAAACTACAGTCACCACTGTACCCTATGGTTTTCCTTTCTCTGCATGTTTTCGGTCGAATGACTGGTAATGGCAGTTAGGGGAGGAGCTATATAGCAGCTCTGCTGGGTGAATCCTCTTGCACTTCCTGTTGGGGAGGAGTTAATATCCCATAAGTAATGGATGATCCGTGGACTGGATACACTTCAAGAGAAATACATTTATCAGGTAAGCATAAATTATGTTTTATGGCTCAAGGTTGAACTTTTTCTTTTTCTCATCAGTTGTGGTAGCTGTTAGCTTTTGGAGGTCAGCAGGGTGGTTCTTGTTTCTCCTCCAACAATTTATGCTAACACCCATATGGAAAACCAGGGTTGGTTACTCTGCTTTTCCTTTCTCTCCAGGTCCCTGTCGGAAGTCGTCTGGATCTGTCAAACCTAGGATGCTTTACCTGCCCCACAGCTGAAGCTCCAAAAGTAAGTGCTTATTGTCCTCCATAGGTGAGAAGGCTCAAGCACTTTGGGGGTTAATACCTCTCTTCTGGAATATGGAGCCTGGGGACAGTTATTTGAATCTCTTCACTGTTGGGATTTTTTTTTATTGATGGGCAGTATATGCCAGGGCACTGTTGGTAGGAAATAATGTGCTATTTAAGCTTCATTCAGTTTTCTGGGACTGAGGCTGCCAGGGATAGAGAAATTAGTCTTTTAAATGTCATTTATATATTGTTGGGTATGAAATCTGGTGTTTTTTTCACTAATAAGGGGACTTCGGAAAATATCAGTTTTTCTTCACAAATGGAGAGAGTCCACAGCTGCATTCATTACTTTTGGGAAATAAGAACCTGGCCACCAGGAGGAGGCAAATGCACCACAGCCAAAGGCTTAAATACTCCTCCCACTTCCCTCATCCCCCAGTCATTCTTTGCCTTTGTCCCAGGAGGTTGGCAAAGAAGTGTCAGAAGTTGGTTTTGTCTCTTATGGAGGGTAGTACTCTTCGACATGGGATGGGAGTTTAAAGTAATCCTGTCAGTCTCTCAGTGAGGGCTTGGATGAAAGTTAGAGTCCGGAGATACAGGGAGAGTCTTTCTGCGAATCTATCCCGACTCATATTAACAACTCCACAAGCTATCGGCGTTGATGAACTTCGCATTGCTGCCTGCGTTCTTCTCTCAAGTCAGTGGCGGAGGCGATGCTACTATCCATCACACTTGAAGGGCCGTTTTCCTGTTCCACTGCGTAGATTCCGATAAGATTGTTTCATTTTACTTCTTCATGAATGTTTTGTAACTCATTTGTTCCTACAAACTTACATGAAAAATACAAGGTCTCAGTCGGACTCCTTTAGTATCTTGGAATCGAGGGTTAATATCTCCTGAGAGGGATTTTTGAACAGGGTTTTTTTTAATCAGGTTTGTTATGTGATTCAATCTGCTTATGTGTAGTGTTAACTGGGTTTGTGGCTTTTGGAACATAACGGCCTTGGGAAGTGACGCAACCTTAGGTTGGGCGCACTTTTTTTGGCCTGTACGGTTCACCTTGTGACCGGGTGTGTTTACGTTCTGGTCTCCCATTTCCACATTTCTGACTGTGTGACGGAGAAATCTAGTCTGCTAGTGTCTGGTTCATAGGAGGTGGTGAGTTCCCCCGGCTATTGTGGGTGTCAGGTGCCGTTTAAATTGTTTTCTATATAGTCCATCTTTTGGTATCCTTTATCCAGTTATGGGGGATTCTGATGTTTTTCTACTTTCTGATTCAGATTCTTCGTCCTGTGAAGAATGAGAATTGGCCCCGTTGATTTAGGTCACTCATTTATGTTCTGTAGGCTTTTCTAGAGCATCTTGTTCCTTGGGCTTGGGGATTCAAGGGTCTGCTGATCCATCCGCCTCGGGGGGTCCTGTCCTTTGAGAGGCCAGTTCCCTGCCACTCGCCAACTACTACACATACGGGTAACCCAGGTTACGGTTATCCCTCCTTGAAGGGGGAAATGTTCCCCCTGGAGGTTGTAGCATGTTTTTGCTTGCACATACTTTTGGTGATTGCTCGTCTACAAAGTCCAGATGTTTATTTGTGATTGTGCTCGTGCCCTATTGTCCCGGGTCTCCCGGCCATGGGAGGGCATGTACAGTTCCCTGCAGGTGTAACTGTTTCTGAGTTTTGTGCCTTTTCGTTACAGGCTGGCTCGCCTTCATTTATTACTTAGACACGTTTTTGACTTGTTAGGGGACCCTATCCTTAATGGCTACCAGACTCCTCAGTGTTCTACTTCGAATGGCTCACCTCATTAGACATGAGGGGATGACGTAATCTCCTTTAGTCTTGTTATCGAGATCCCAGTTTTGAGGAAGAACAGGTTTTCTATTAGGCTGGTCTTGCGGGTATTACTGTTTTTCTTAGGCGTTAACTTTCAGGTTGCCTCTAATTTAATTTTATCCAGTTAGGATGAATTTAATTTTTTACTTTTATGTTTCCTTCGGGAACTTACTCTGGGATCGATACTCGTTATTGACTTCTGCAAAAGTTTGTTCGGGAGACGTTCGTCCCATGTTTGTCTTTTTTTTTTCCCCCTCCCTCTCTGAGGGCGAATTTAGGCAGCTTGATAGTTATGGCCCTGTTTGCAGGCTGGTCCTGCTTGGGTTCAGATCTTCTGTCTCACGGCGTATTTAGACACGTGGCACCTGTTCTACCTGGCTGGTCAGGTTGAGGCGCTGAGTTCTCACAATATTATTTGTGTTTCTTGTTATTTTATTTACAAGTTTCAGCTATGCTCTTGAGCGGACTTGCGGGTCTGTGCGGCTCACAGGATTGTTTCAGTCCTTAAGAGCCGTCTATCTGGTGATTGGGTCAGTGAATTTCCGCTGTGTCATTCTCTGTTGCTTCCTATTTTATCGGGGCCTAGAGTTTTCCTTCCCACGTGGTTGAAAGGTGGAGGGTTTAGCGCCTCTCTTCCGCCGGTCTGGACGGTTTTCTCTTTCAGAGGCTCTGGGAATTGTCCTCCTTGGGACTTGTTCCTTTAGTGGTTCTCTTCTCCATTGAGACCTTTTTGGACTACGTCCGTTTCTCCTTGGGATCGGGTCACCTTCTGGGGACCTGGATTTCCCTTCGGGAGTTGTTGGTTCCCTTGTAGGGACATTTAGTCAGTGTGGTGACTCTGGGCTCTGTTTAGGGGTCCCTTCCCGGAGTTGGGAATGCTGTATCTCCTTCTTGGGTAGAAGAGGTCCAAGTGGCCTTTCCACTCATGGTTCAGGTATTGCCGTCTATTGTGGCATCTCTACCCATGTTTTCTGTCCTCTGATTTCATATCTGAGGTGATGTGGAGACTTGCTGTGTTCTGTTCGAGTGACTTGTCCTCGCTGTTCCCCTTGTCTTGGAGTTTGTGGTGTGTTTTGGATGCCTGCTAGAATCTTTATATGGCCTTGTGAGGCTTTAGCTCTTTGGAGTGGGCTCCTACAAGGGGTGATCTCTTCCCTTTGGGTCGGACTTGCAAGGGATTCTTGCTCTTGTTATCCGGGATATTCTGGATTTTCCCCTGTGGGTCTGTTTTCTATATCAGACGGGGTATTTAAGTTCCTGGAAGGTTGTTTATTGTAAACATTTGTGGGGCTTGGGCCTTCCTGTCCTGGTTCTTCCGGTTGTCGTTTTCACTTGTGGATCCCGCTGTAAGTTGTTACCGGACCTTTATGATCCTAGTGCTGGTTCGGGGTGCTCCAGTTTCCAGGGTACTTGGGCTTAGCCCTTGTTCTGGCTGTTCTGTTTTTCAACTTTGCCAGATTTCCTAAGAGCTTGGACTCTTTGGGGCTTGTCTTGTGCTGGACGATACGGTTCCCTTGGGACAGCCAACTGATGTAACCTGATGGTGGGCTTTGCTGCTTAGCAAGCGGAAGGTTTGCAGTTGTACAGCTGTAGCTATTGCGACATGATTGTGTGTTCGCAAGCTGTTTTTTTTAAAGGGGTTCTTTCCGTGTTCGTCAATGGCATGGCCTTGAGTTTCTCGGTTTGGCCTACGGCTTCCTGTCTTATGGGCAGGTGCTTTATCAATGCTCTCTCTTTCAGGGGGCTAGTTGTCCTCCTTTTGGAGGTATGGTTCTTATTTTTTGGGGCCTCTCCTATGTATGGGAGGTTGGAACCGATATTTTGTTCTTTGAGTTGTTCCTTTCCATCTGGGGAGCTGCTGGCTCCGCGTTGAGACTTTGTTTTTTTGGTTTTGCTAGATCTCATTGGGTCTAAAAGCTGTTTTGACTGTCTCTAAGGAGGAGTTTTTGGGTTGGCACCCAAGCTCCGCCCTCTTGGGGGCTGGTTTGGGGTCTCTTTTGTTCCCCTGCTTTCAGCTCTGCCATCGCTTGGGCTGGTCCGGCTAGGTATAGGATCTGAGATCTGTTGCTCTTCCTCAGGTCTTGGTGGTGCCAGTGGGATTTTTTTGAGGTTCTGTGCTTCTCCCCTTTTTGAGATCTGTGAGTAGGTCTGGCGGCTTGGATTGCCTGGAGTGTGTCCTTTTTCTTGGAGGTTTGGCAATCTGATATTTGTTCGGCCGCTCCTTCCTTAAGGATAGTATTTTCTTCCATATCTTCCTACGGATGGCAGCGTGTTACTGGACTCAGATGTTTACATTCTGCGTTTGCTACTCATATTGTTTCTGTGGCTCAGTATTTTGAGTTTTGACGGTTTGAGAACTTCGTCTTTAGCTGTCATTTTCGGTGCTGTTGCACGACATTTCAAACACTGAGCAATCTAAGCCTGAGAGTACAACAATTTATGCAGATGTAAAAATCTTAGATAAAATGCCTCCTGGCATCTGGAAAGTCCTTGCATAGAGGGGCAGTAAACGGGAATGTAAATATATATATATATATATATATATATATATATATATATATAAATATATATATATATATATATATATATATATATAAAAATATATATATATATATATATATATATATATATAAATATATATATATATATATATATATATATATACACATACATACACACATATACAAATACACACACACACACACAATAGTCCAGGAGAACCCAGCACACTCATAACCTTTCAACTCCCAGGGTGCCCACCAACTCCGTATACAGAAAAAAGTTCCACAAAGGCAAGCACAAAAAAACTGTTTTTACTGTGCAACAAGCAGTTGGTGAACGTTCATTAATTGCTTGTTGCACAGTAAAAACTGTTTTTTGATAAAACGCCAGCGAATGCTTGCCTTTGTGGATATATATATATATAAAAATTCATTAAAATTATGGGAGGGGAGATAAAAAACTGAAATTAAAATCCTCCATGTCTCAAAATTAAATCAATGTAAATATTTGCATAGGAAATTAGTACATCTAAGCAAGTATCCCCGCTTGCTCCCAGAAATTCTTAATATGCAATGTTTCCAATGCACAAGAGAATTGTGGGTAAGATATGCAAATTAGGTATGCACATTCTCAGTTTTTTTGCTTCAAAATACCTATCTCCTACTGATGAGTTCTAAAAAGAACGAAACAGGCTTGTATAGTGAGTGATTTCTGGTTTGCTGTCATATTCCTGTTTAAAAGGTTCGCTGTGTTAAAACAGTATTTTGAAGCAAAAAAACTGAGAATTTGCATACCTAATTTGCATATCTTACCCACAATTCTCTTGTGCATTGGAAACATTGCATATTAAGAATTTCTGGGAGCAAGCGGGGATACTTGCTTAGATGTACTAATTTCCTATGCAAATATTTACATTGATTTAATTTTGAGACATGGAGGATTTTAATTTCAGTTTTTTATCCCCCCCCCCCATAATTTTAATGAATTTTGGTTTAACCATGAAAATAGCTTTTCCAATGCAGCAATCAGAAATCTATCTCCTACTGATGAGTTCTAAAAAGAACGAAACAGGCTTGTATAGTGAGTGATTTCTGGTTTGCTGTCATATTCCTGTTTAAAAGGATCGCTGTGTTAAAACAGTATTTTGAAGCAAAAAAACTGAGAATTTGCATACCTAATTTGCATATCTTACCCACAATTCTCTTGTGCATTGGAAACATTGCATATTAAGAATTTCTGGGAGCAAGCGGGGATACTTGCTTAGATGTACTAATTTCCTATGCAAATAATTACATTGATTTAATTTTGAGACATGGAGGATTTTAATTTCAGTTTATCTCCCCCCCCCATAATTTTAATGAATTTTGGTTTAACCATGAAAATAGCTTTTCCAATGCAGCAATCAGAAATCTATCTCCTACTGATGAGTTCTAAAAAGAACGAAACAGGCTTGTATAGTGAGTGATTTCTGGTTTGCTGTCATATTCCTGTTTAAAAGGATCGCTGTGTTAAAACAGTATTTTGAAGCAAAAAAAATGAGAATTTGCATACCTAATTTGCATATCTTACCCACAATTCTCTTGTGCATTGGAAACATTGCATATTAAGAATTTCTGGGAGCAAGCGGGGATACTTGCTTAGATGTACTAATTTCCTATGCAAATATTTACATTGATTTAATTTTGAGACATGGAGGATTTTAATTTCAGTTTTTTATCCCCCCCCCCCCCCCCGTAATTTTAATGAATTTTGGTTTAACCATGAAAATAGCTTTTCCAATGCAGCAATCAGAAATCTATCTCCTACTGATGAGTTCTAAAAAGAACGAAACAGGCTTGTATAGTGAGTGATTTCTGGTTTGCTGTCATATTCCTGTTTAAAAGGATCGCTGTGTTAAAACAGTATTTTGAAGCAAAAAAACTGAGAATTTGCATACCTAATTTGCATATCTTACCCACAATTCTCTTGTGCATTGGAAACATTGCATATTAAGAATTTCTGGGAGCAAGCGGGGATACTTGCTTAGATGTACTAATTTCCTATGCAAATATTTACATTGATTTATTTATTTATATATATATATATATATATATATATATATATATATATATATATATATATATATATATATATATAAATGATTGAGAAAGACGTTAAATATATATATATATATATATATATATACTGTATGTATGTGTGTGTATATATATATATATATATATATATATATATATATATATATATATATATATATATATATATATATATATATATATATATATATATATATATATATATATATATAAAGGGCACCTACCACTTCTGAATATTGCTATAAAAAAATGTGTTTTAATGGACCCCTGGCCCCACCAACTACCACACTGAAGTTACAATCCAAAATTGCATAAAGAAATAAAAAACATTTACTAAATAAGTCCTACCTCCTCTGCAAATGAAAGTGATCTGCCGTCTGACTCTATACAAACTGAAGTGCCAAGCCTG
Organism: Bombina bombina; assembly: GCF_027579735.1. Lineage (NCBI taxonomy): Eukaryota > Metazoa > Chordata > Amphibia > Anura > Bombinatoridae > Bombina > Bombina bombina. The sequence continues at coordinate 118,603,171 of NC_069502.1, forward strand.
TCTCACACTGTGCATAGTGGTTTAGTGCACACGCTGAAATCCTCTCAAATGCTAATGCTTTACTCCTTGTAATGATATTTCTCATGCTCAATAGCACTCTGCTGTAGCGCCATCTGGTGGCTGACATTTAATTTTTTTTTGGCCCAGTGGGCACATGACAGGAGTCACCGCTTTCACCCCCTGATGCACGCAGGACCTGGTACGCATATCTTGTGAGATTATCGCCTGCTCTTACTTGGCGGTTACCTCTTCGTCAGGATCTGTTTACTTAAGGAAACAGTGGCAACGGTGTTAGTTTAAGCAAATATCAACCCCTTCATAATATAGTATGCTGAAATAATAGTAGATATATAATCTATTCAGTATTCATTATATACCAGTTAGTATCACTGGTGAAGTGTAGGAGAAGGGGGGTGCTAGCGGCGAAATGTACATCAGGCATTGTCTGTGTGCATGAGACTTGCTAATTTGTGTTTACCTGGGACCTTTCTAAGCTCATATTGATGTGGCAATTGCCTTCCTTAATCAGTCATTTATAAACCGTTTCCTCTCCTGCTTTAGATACCAGTATTGCTCAGATTAGGTAATGTTGTTGGGGTCAATCCCCTTTTTAGATTAGCTTTAGAGCAATCCGTGTATTCTCTGAGCCCTGAGGGTTACGGTGTATTTGAACTATTACCCAGGGAAGTAATTCTGTTTTTGAAGTCTCACACACACAGTCCTGATCTGTTTCTTAATCTAAGTTTTAAATGTATGTCTCACATATTTATGTTATACATTTGGTACTATTTACCACCCTTTTTATTCTATCATTAGTAAAAGTTACCTTTTAATAACCAGTTCTTGACACAATCCGGTTTTCAATGCATACTGTTACTATATAGTGTTTTGTGAGTGCTGGGTACTGTCAAACTTCTCTCTCTTTTTTGTATCTGTTTACTTAAGGACCGTTCCTTTATCAAAATGTAGATACTCTGATGCTGACTGCCTGGAGATTAAAGGGACAGTAAACACCAGGATTGTTGTTGTTTAAAAAGGTAGATAATCCCTTTATAACCCATTCCCCAATTTTGCATAACCAACACAGTTATAATAATATACTTTTTACCTCTGTGATTACCTTGTATCTAAGCCTCTGCAAACTGCCCCATTATTTCAGTTCTTTTGACAGACTTGTGTTTTAGCCAATCAGTGCTTCATGTGCCTATTAGTTCATGAAACACATGAACTAACGCCGTCTAGTGGTGAAAAACTGTCAAAATGCTTTCCAATTAGAGGTGGCCTTCAAGTTCTTAGAAATTAGCATATGAACTTCCTAGATATAGCTTTCAACTAAGAATACCAAGAGAACAAAGCAAAATTGGTAATAAAAGTAAATTGGAAAGTTGTTTAAAATTACATGCCCTATTTAAATCATGAAAGTTTTTTTTTCTAATTGACTGTCCCTTTAAATGGTTGATTTTGTCTCAGAAAAGCTTCTCTGAGAGTGTGATTGATACTCTTATTCAGGCTCTTAAGCCGGTCACCAGACACATCTACTACAAGGTCTGGAGTACTTATCTTCACTGGTGTGACCAGCAAGGTTTTTCTTGGCGTAGAGTGAAGTCTCCACTTAGCCTTCAGTTTTTTTGGGAGGGTCTGGAGAAAGGCCTGTCGGCCAGTTCTATATTAAGGGTCAGATATCTGTCCTTTTGGTTTTGTTTCATAAGAAGTTGGCTAGTTTGTCAGATGTTCAAGAGTTTGTTCAGGCTTTGGCCCTAATTAGACCTGTTTTCATACCTGTTTTCATACCTGTTGCTCCCCCGTTGAGTTTAAATTTAATTCTTAAGGTTTTGCAGAGAGCTCCGTTCGAGCCTCTTCATTCTGTTGATATCAAAGCTGTGTTGAGAGATCAACCTGGCTACTTTTAACCTCAATCAGGAAAACCTTTGTTCCTTCTCTACGTCCCAACCCATCTTCCTCTAAGGAGAAAGACACTTGCTCAATTTGTATGTGGTCAGAGCGTTGAAATTCTTCCTTCATACTGCTAAGGAGTTTTTTCAAGCTTCTTCCTTGTTCGTTATGTATACCGGTAAGCGCAGGGGGCAAAAGGCCTCATCTGTTACTATTTCCTTTTGGCTGAGAAGTTTGATCAGTACGGCCTACAGGGAAGTTGGCCAGCAGCCTCCTTTGAGAATCATGGCCCATTCTACTCGTGCATTGACTACTACTTGGGCCTTCAAGTATGAGGCATCAGTTGAGCAAATCTGAAAGGCTGCAACATGGTCTTCTTTACATACTTTCACAAGATTTTATAAGTTTGATGCTTTTGCTTCCGTAGAAGCATTTTTTGGGAGAATGGTTCTACAAGCGGTATTGCCTGGTTCCTAGGACTGCCTCCCTTATTTTTCCCTCCTCGATATTCGTGAACTCCACAACTTGGGTATTGGTTTCCCACAGGATATGAATGTTGCCATGGAGTCTCACTGCCAATTGAAGGAAAACTGACATTTTGCTTACCTGATAATTTAATTTCCTTCTTTGCAGTGAGAGTCCACAACCTGGCTCTATTGCATAATATGTAGTGCATGTCTGTATCCCTTGTATATCTCTTCACTTTTCCTTATCCTCGGTTGAACTACTGGAGGGTAGGGGAAGTGGGAGGGATATTTATAGCCTTTGTTTGGGGTGTCTGCCTTTTCCTGGTGGCCAGGAATATTATTCCCACAGATGAATGTTGATCTAAAATATATATTTTTTTGTTTTGATAAAGGTTGAAGAAGGTTGGTGGAGTGGCAGTAATGGAGGAAAAATTGGGCTATTTCCATCAAACTTTGTTAAAGAGTTGGAAGTGTCAGACGAGGGAGAGTCTCAAGATGCTCCTGAAGATGGAGGTAACTGGTCTTTGAGTTATGAAATCATAATAATGAAAATATAAAGTAGTTACCTAATGTCTTATTGGCCTCTAAAACTTGCACTTTGTAAAATTTTAGGACTATTACCGTTCTGAGCACATTGTTATTTTGATCTTGTTCCCAAATGTGTACAGAAGAATTTGTGTTGGTTATATTATTTTTACTTACTGCAAGAAATGGTAACTGAAAAAACCTAAAAAATAACCCAACCTTTTATATATTTATTGTGTATATATTTGCAGCTTCTTTATTTATATATAAATCTTCAGCTCAAAATATTTCAATCTGAACTCTACTTGGCTTTTGATTGAGACAAAAAAGTAGCACCACAGTTTTGGCTATAATGTCATAGATGAGTGTTATATCATTGTGAAAGGAGAGCTTGGTGTTACTGTGTAACTGTAGCTTAAAAGCAAAAAATGACATGCTCTGATTTGTTATGGTGTTGTTTTTCAGCTCCAGTCCTCAGGGCACACCAATGGGCCAACATTTAAAGTGATTTTAAACTTTAATGGATTAAAGCCCAGGATAAAAAAATCTTAAAAACAGGGGTACTTTAATTCATTTAAGTTTATTAAAATACTTAACTTTGCGTTATGGTAAACTTAACGCTGATCCTACACCCACATCTTCTGCTGTATTTAGCATATGTATGGCGAATCCGGCTACCTCCAATCGTTCAGTGCCCAATGAGCTGGACGCCAAACTTTGTACGCAACAATTGGAGGAAAAATATGCTAAAGAAAGCAGGACCAGAGTTATATTTACCATAACACAAAGGTAAGTATTTTAAAAGATAAGCGTCTTTGTAAACTTTAATCATTTAAGGTGCCCCTGTTTTTTAAGATTTATTGTTTTATCCTAGGCTTTAATTCATTAAAGTTTACAATTACTTGAATGATATCTGAACTAGAGGACAGGTAGCCATGTTTACTGATCAGCTGATTATTTCACCTCTACTCTAGTTCAGATATGAACATCTGGCCCATTGGTGTCCCCTGAGGACTGGAGTTGGAAAAACACTGTGTTAGGGCATACAATTGTCATCTAAAGGGGAGGAGAGTCCACGGCTTCATTCATTACTGTTGGAAATTAAGAACCTGGCCACCAGGAGGAGGCAAAGACACCACAGCCAAAGGCTTAAATACCTCCCTCACTTCCCTCATCCCCCAGTCATTCTTTTCCTTTCGTCACAGGAGGATGGCAGAGAAATGCCGAAGATCGGAGTAGTCTCTTATGACGGGTAGTACTCTTCGCATTGGGACTGGAGTTTTAAGTAGTCCTGTCAGCCTCTCGGTGAGAGCATGGATGAAAGTTAGAGTCCGGAGATGCAGGGAGAGTCTTTCTGTGAAACCATCCCAACTCATATTAACAGCTCCACAAGCAATCAGCGTTGACAAGTTTCGCTGCCTGCTTTATGCACTCAAGCCCATGTCAGGAGCGAGGCTACTAACCTGTCACACTTAAAGGGCCGTGTTCCTGTTCCACGGCGTAGATTCTGGTAAGATCGTTCCATTTTTTATTACATAATGATATCACAGAAGACAGGGTCACGGTGTGACGCCTTAGAATCAAGGGTTAATATTCCTGGAAAGGGGATTATTGAACAGGGGGGGTTATACATGATATTGTTTATTGTGTCATTGCTGTGTTATGTGTGAGATGCGACTCTGGCAATGTGTGGAACTTTTAGGTTACTTACGGGAGTATTGCGCGGCCCTTTTTTGGCACGTTTTTCTCCTTAGTGCAGGGCCTTCCTGTCAGGCATTCCATGTGACCGGGTGTGGTTGATCAGCGGCGCAGGAGACAAAACGGTTTCTGTAGTCCGGGTCATAGGAGGTGGTGAGTGCCCCGGCTATTGGAGGTTATAAAGGTGCCTATTTATTAAGTTAATCTAGTCCGTAATAAAAGCGCAAGCTATGGAGGACTCAGACGCGTTAGAGGGTTCTACCTCTTTAACAAGATCTCATTCCTTTGTTTATTGTGAGGAGGTTCTGGTAGAACAGCCTTCTCAACTATGTTCCATATGCCTTAATAAAGTTACGACATCTAAAAGTAAACGGATGTCTAGTACTACTGAGCCGTCCACCTCTGAGGGTTCCCCGTCCCGTGAGGTGCGTTCCCTTCATCTCCGATTTGCACATGCAGCGCCCCAGGGTCCAACCATTACTCCTACGGGAGAGATTCGTTGGCCGTCAGATTTTGCGGATCAATTGCAAATGGCGGTATCGAAAGTGATCCATGCCTTACCACGTTCTGCTAAGCGCAAGCGTAGGGTGTATTATGGCAGCCCGCCCAGGGGTTGTCTACGCCTATGGAAATGTCAGAAGCGTTATACGATGACGAGGCCCACACAGACTCTTCGGAGGAGGCCCCTTCTGGGTCGTAGTCTGTGTCATCTAAACCTCCGGCTGTGGAGGAGGCCTGCCTTTAGGTTTAGGATAGAGAATTTGCACTTTTTGCTAAAGCAAATGCTTGCTACTCTGGAGGACCTGCGATTCCTAAGCTTGATAAGGTATATGAGGACAGGGTGGTGACTCAGGCCTTCCCGGTTCCTGTTAAGATGACTAATATTATTAAGAATGAATGGGAGCGATTAGGTTCTTCCTTTTCCCGTCTTCTTCCTTTAAGAAACTGTTCCCCATTCCAGACTCTCAGCTTGAACTGTGGGGTATTGTCTCAAAGGTGGATGGTGCTATCTTCACGCTCGTAAAGCGAACAACTCTTCCCCTCGAGGATAGTTCGTTGTTTAAAGAGCCCATGGATAAAAAGTTGGAAAACATGTTAAGGAAGATGTTTCAACACACGGTGTTTGTTTTTCAGCCGGCCGTAGCCGTGGTTGCCAGAGCTGCTACATATTGGTGGGCATTCCTATGTGAAATGGGCGAGGGGGAGACTTCCATTGACAAGATTAAGGCGCTGAAGGTCGCAAATTCTTTAATCTGTGATGCCAATATTCAGATTATTCGTCTGAACGCTAAGGTGTCAGGTTTTCTAGAGCTTGGGTATTTGTTCCCACAAGTAATGAATGAAGCCGTGGACTCTCCTCCCCTTTAGATGGAAAACATAAATTATGCTTACCTGATAATTTTATTTCCATCGAGGAGAGGAGAGTTCACAGCTCCCGCCCGTTGCTCCGATGGGCGGACCTAAATTTATTTTCTTTCATGTAATTAGCAAGAGTCCATGAGCTAGTGACGTATGGGATATACATTCCTACCAGGAGGGGCAAAGTTTCCCAAACCTCAAAATGCCTATAAATACACCCCTCACCACACCCACAAATCAGTTTTACAAACTTTGCCTCCTATGGAGGTGGTGAAGTAAGTTTGTGCTAGATTCTACGTTGATATGCGCTCCGCAGCAGGTTGGAGCCCGGTTTTCCTCTCAGCGTGCAGTGAATGTCAGAGGGATCTGAGGAGAGTATTGCCTATTTGAATGCAGTGATCTCCTTCTACGGGGTCTATTTCATAGGTTCTCTGTTATCGGTCGTAGAGATTCATCTCTTACCTCCCTTTTCAGATCGACGATATACTCTTATATATACCATTTCCTCTACTGATTCTCGTTTCAGTACTGGTTTGGCTTTCTACTACATGTAGATGAGTGTCCTGGGGTAAGTAAGTCTTATTTTCTGTGACACTCTAAGCTATGGTTGGGCACTTTTTATATAAAGTTCTAAATATATGTATTCAAACATTTATTTGCCTTGATTCAGGATGTTCAACATTCCTTATTTCAGACAGTCAGTTTCATATTTGGGATAATGCATATGAATAATTCATTTTTTTCTTACCTTAAAAATTTGACTTTCCCTGTGGGCTATTAGGCTCGCGGGGGCTGAAAATGCTTAATTTTATTGCGTCATTCTTGGCGCAGACTTTTTTGGCGCAAAAATTATTTTCTGTTTCCGGCGTCATACGTGTCGCCGGAAGTTGCGTCATTTTTGACGTTCTTTTGCGCCAAAAGTGTCGGCGTTCCGGATGTGGCGTAATTTTTGGCGCCAAAAGCATTTAGGCGCCAAATAATGTGGGCGTCTTTTTTGGCGCGTAAAAATATGGGCGTCACTTTTGTCTCCACATTATTTAAGTCTCATTGAGTTTTTGCTTCTGGTTGCTAGAAGCTTATTCACTGATATTTTTTTTCCCATTCCTGAAACTGTCATTTAAGGAATTTGATCAATTTTGCTTTATATGTTTTTTCTATTACATATTGCAAGATGTCCCACGTTGAAGCTGAGTCAGAAGATACTTCTGGAATATCCCTGCCTGGGGCTGGAGCTACCAAAGCTAAGTGTATCTACTGTAAACTTATGGTATCTGTTCCTCCAGCTGTTGTTTGTACTGTTTTGTCATGACAAACTGTTTATGCAGATAATATTTCCTTTAAGTACTGTTACATTACCTGTTGCTGTTCTGTCAACATCTAATACTCAGAGTGTTCCTGATAACATAAGAGATTTTGTTTTTAAATCCATTAAGAAGGCTATGTCTGTTATTCCTCCTTCTAGTAAATGTAAAAGTCTTTTAAAACTTCTCATTTTTCAGATGAATTTTTAAATGAACATCATCATTCTGATTCTTATAATGGTTCTTCTGGTTCAGAGGATTCTGTCTCAGAGATTGATGCTGATAAATCTTCATATTTATTTAAAATGAAATTTATTCGTTCTTTACTTAAAGAAGTCCTAATTGCATTAGAAATTGAGGATTCTGGTCCTCTTGATACTAAATCTAAACGTTTAGATAAGGTTTTTAAATCTCCTGTAGTTATTCCAGAAGTTTTTCCTGTCCCTAGTGCTATTTCTGAAGTAATTTCCAGGGAATGGAATAATTTGGGTAATTCATTTACTCCTTCTAAACATTTTAAGCAATTATATCCTGTGCCATCTGACAGATTAGAGTTTTGGGACAAAATCCCTAAAATTGATGGGGCTGTCTCTACTCTTGTTAAGCGTACTATTCCTACGGCAGATGGTACTTCCTTAAGGATCCTTTAGATAGGAAAATTGAATCCTTTCTAAGAAAAGCTTACTTGTGTTCAGGTAATCTTCTTAGACCTGCTATATCTTTAGCGGATGTTGCTGCAGCTTCATCTTTTGGTTAGAAGCTTTAGCGCAACAAGTAACAGATCATAATTCTCATAGCATTTTTATTCTTCAACATGCTAATAATTTTATTTGTAATGCCATCTTTGATATCATTAGAGTTGATGTCAGGTATATGTCTCTAGCTATTTTAGCTAGCAGAGCTTTATGGCTTAAGACTTGGAATGCTGTTATGTCTTCTAAGTCTACTCTGCTTTCCCTTTCTTTCCAGGGTAATGATCGTTTTCATTCCTTTTGTCACAACAAGGAACAAAAACCTGATCCTTCATCCTCAGGATCAGTATCAGTTTGGAAACCATCTCCAGTCTGGAATAAATCCAAGCCTTTTAGAAAATCAAAGCCAGCTCCTAAGTCCACATGAAGGTGCGGCCCTCATTCCAGCTCAGCTGGTAGGGGGCAGATTACGTTTTTTCTAAGAAAATTTGGATCAATTCCGTTCACAATCTTTGGATTCAGAACATTGTTTCAGAAGGGAACAGAATTGGCTTCAAGATAAGGCCTCCTGCAAAGAGATTTTTTCTTTCCCGTGTCCCAGTAAACCCAGCGAAGGCCCAAGCATTTCTGAAATGTGTTTCAGATCTAGAGTTGACTGGAGTAATTTTGCCAGTTCCAGTTCTGGAACAGGGACTGGAGTTTTATTCAAATCTCTTCATTGTACCAAAGAAGGAAAATTCCTTCAGACCAGTTCTGGATCTAAAAATATTGAATCGTTATGTAAGGATACCAACATTCAAAATGGTAACTGTAAGGACTATCCTGCCTTTTGTTCAACAAGGGCATTATATGTCTACTATAGATTTACAGGATGCATATCTGCATATTCTGATTCATCCAGATCACTATCAGTTTCTGAGATTCTCTTTCTTAGATAAGCATTACCAGTTTGTGGCTCTGCCGTTTGGCCTAGCTACAGCTCCAAGAATTTTTTACGAAGGTTCTCGGTGCCCTTCTGTCTGTAATCAGAGAACAGGGTATTGTGGTATTCCTTATTTGGACAATATCTTGGTACTTGCTCAGTCTTCATATTTAGCAGAATCTCATTCGAATCGACTTGTGTTGTTTCTTCAACATCATGGTTGGAGGATCAATTTACCAAAAAGTTAATTGATTCCTCAGACTTAGGTAACCTTTTTAGGTTTTCAGATAGATTCAGTATCCATGACTCTATCTTTGATAGACATGAGACATCTAAAGTTGATATCAGCTTGTCGAAACCTTCAGTCACAATCTTTCCCTTCGGTAGCCTTATGCATGGAAATTCTAGGTCTTATGACTGCGGCATCGGACGCGATCCCCTTTGCTCGTTTTCACATGCGGCCTCTTCAGCTCTGTATGCTGAACCAGTGGTGCAGGGATTACACAAAGATATCTCAATTAATATCTTTAAAACCGATTGTACGACACTCTCTGACGTGGTGGACAGATCACCATCGTTTAGTTCAGGGGGCTTCTTTTGTTCTTCCGACCTGGACTGTAATTTCAACAGATGCAAGTCTTACAGGTTGGGGAGCTGTGTGGGGGTCTCTGACAGCACAAGGGGTTTGGGAATCTCAGGAGGTGAGATTACCGATCAATATTTTGGAACTCCGTGCAATTTTCAGAGTTCTTCAGTCTTGGCCTCTTCTGAAGAGAGAATCGTTCATTTGTTTTCAGACAGACAATGTCACAACTGTGGCATACATCAATCATCAAGGAGGGACTCACAGTCCTCTGGCTATGAAGGAAGTATCTCGAATTCTGGTTTGGGCGGAATCCAGCTCCTGTCTAATCTCTGCGGTTCATATTCCAGGAATAGACAATTGGGAAGCGGATTATCTCAGTCGCCAAACGTTGCATCCGGGCGAATGGTCTCTTCACCCAGAGGTATTTCTTCAGATTGTTCAAATGTGGGAACTTCCAGAAATAGATCTGATGGCTTCTCATCTAAACAAGAAACTTCCCAGGTATCTGTCCAGATCCCGGGATCCTCAGGCGGAGGCAGTGGATGCATTATCACTTCCTTGGAAGTATCATCCTGCCTATATCTTTCCGCCTCTAGTTCTTCTTCCAAGAGTAATCTCCAAGATTCTGAAGGAATGCTCGTTTGTTCCGCTGGTAGCTCCAGCATGGCCTCACAGGTTTTGGTATGCGGATCCAGTCCGGATGGTCTCTTGCCAACCGTGGACTCTTCCGTTAAGACCAGACCTTCTGTCGCAAGGTCCTTTTTTTCCATCAGGATCTCAAATCCTTAAATTTAACGGTATGGAGATTGAACGCTTGATTCTTGGTCAAAGAGGTTTCTCTGACTCTGTGATTAATACTATGTTACAGGCTCGTAAATCTGTATCTAGAGAGATATATTATAGAGTCTGGAAGACTTATATTTCTGGGTGTCTTTCTCATCATTTTTCCTGGCATTCTTTTAGAATTCCGAGAATTTTACAGTTTCTTCAGGATGGTTTAGATAAAGGTTTGTCCGCAAGTTCCTTGAAAGGTCAAATCTCTGCTCTTTCTGTTCTTTTTCACAGAAAGATTGCTAATCTTCCTGATATTCATTGTTTTGTACAAGCCTTGGTTCGTATTAAACCTGTCATTAAGTCAATTTCTCCTCCTTGGAGTTTGAATTTGGTTCTGGGGGCTCTTCAAGCTCCTCCGTTTGAACCTATGCATTCATTGGACATTAAATTACTTTCTTGGAAAGTTTTGTTCCTTTCGGCCATCTCTTCTGCCAGAAGAGTCTCTGAATTGTCTGCTCTTTCTTGTGAGTCTCCTTTTCTGGTTTTTCATCAGGATAAGGCAGTGTTGCGAACTTCTTTTGAATTTTTACCTAAGGTTGTGAATTCCAACAACATTAGTAGAGAAATTGTAGTTCCTTCATTATGCCCTAATCCTAAGAATTCTAAGGAGAAATCATTGCATTCTTTGGATGTTGTTAGAGCTTTGAAATATTATGTTGAAGCTACTAAGACTTTCCGAAAGACTTCTAGTCTATTTGTCATCTTTTCCGGTTCTAGAAAAGGCCAGATGGCTTCTGCCATTTCTTTGGCATCTTGGTTGAAATCTTTAATTCATCATGCCTATGTTGAGTCGGGTATAACTCCGCCTCAGAGGATTACAGCTCATTCTACTAGGTCAGTTTCTACTTCCTGGGCGTTTAGCAATGAAGCTTCGGTTGATCAAATTTGCAAAGCAGCAACTTGGTTTTCTTTGCATACTTTTACTAAATTCTACCATTTTGATGCGTTTTCTTCTTCTGAAGCAGTTTTTGGTAGAAAAGTACTTCAGGCAGCTGTTTCAGTTTGAATCTTCTGCTTATGTTTTCATTTAAACTTTATTTTGGGTGTGGATTATTTTCAGCAGGAATTGGCTGTCTTTATTTTATCCCTCCCTCTCTAGTGACTCTTGCGTGGAAAGATCCACATCTTGGGTAGTCATTATCCCATACGTCACTAGCTCATGGACTCTTGCTAATTACATGAAAGAAAACATAATTTATCTAAGAACTTACCTGATAAATTCATTTCTTTCATATTAGCAAGAGTCCATGAGGCCCACCCTTTTTTGTGGTGGTTATGATTTTTTTGTATAAAGCACAATTATTCCAATTCCTTATTTTTTATGCTTTCGCACTTTTTTCTTATCACCCCACTTCTTGGCTATTCGTTAAACTGATTTGTGGGTGTGGTGAGGGGTGTATTTATAGGCATTTTGAGGTTTGGGAAACTTTGCCCCTCCTGGTAGGAATGTATATCCCATACGTCACTAGCTCATGGACTCTTGCTAATATGAAAGAAATGAATTTATCAGGTAAGTTCTTACATAAATTATGTTTCTCCAACATAGGTGTGTCCGGTCCACGGCGTCATCCTTACTTGTGGGATATTCTCCTCCCCAACAGGAAATGGCAAAGAGCCCAGCAAAGCTGGTCACATGATCCCTCCTAGGCTCCGCCTTCCCCAGTCATTCTCTTTGCCGTTGCACAGGCAACATCTCCACGGAGATGGCTTAGAGTTTTTTGGTGTTTAAATGTAGTTTTTATTCTTCAATCAAGAGTTTGTTATTTTAAAATAGTGCTGGTATGTACTATTTACTCTGAAACAGAAAAGAGATGAAGATTTCTGTTTGTAAGAGGAAAATGATTTTAGCAACCGTTACTAAAATCGATGGCTGTTTCCACACAGGACTGTTGAGAGGAATTAACTTCAGTTGGGGGAAACAGTGAGCAGACTTTTGCTGCTTGAGGTATGACACATTTCTAACAAGACTTGGTAATGCTGGAAGCTGTCATTTTCCCTATGGGATCCGGTAAGCCATTTTTATTAAATATGAATAAAGGGCTTCACAAGGGCTTTAAAGACTGGTAGACATTTTTCTGGGCTAAAACGATTGATTTATAAGCATTTTTAATAGTTTATAGCTTTGAGGAGTTATTTTATTCTTGGGAATTATGTTAAAGAAACGGCAGGCACTGTATTGGACACCTTTTTCACTGGGGGCCTTCTCTAATCATAGGCAGAGCCTCATTTTCGCGCCACTAATGCGCAGTTGTTTTTGGGAAGCAAGGCATGCAGATGCATGTGTGAGGAGCTCAGATACATAGAAAAAGCTTACTGAAGGCGTCATTTGGTATCGTATTCCCCTCTGGGCTTGGTTGGGTCTCAGCAAAGCAGATACCAGGGACTGTATAGGGGTTAAATATAAAAACGGCTCCGGTTCCGTTATTTTAAGAGTTAAAGCTTTCAAATTTGGTGTGCAATACTTTTAAGACACTGTGGTGAAATTTTGGTGAATTTTGAACAATTCCTTCATACTTTTTCACATATTCAGTAATAAAGTGTGTTCAGTTTAAAATTTAAAGTGACAGTAACGTTTTTATTTTAAAACGTTTTTTGTACTTTGTTCTCAAGTTTATGCCTGTTTAACATGTCTGAACTATCAGATAGACTATGTTCTGTATGTGAGGAAGCCAAGGTTCCTTCTCATTTAAATAGATGTGATGTATGTGACAAACAATTTAGAGAAAATGATGCCCAAGATGATTCCTCAAGTGAGGGGAGTAAGCATGGTACTGCATCATCCCCTCCTTCGTCTACGCCAGTCTTGCCCACACAGGAGGCCCTAGTACATCTAGTGCGCCAATACTCCTTACTATGCAACAATTAACGGCTGTAATGGATAATTCTATCAAAAACATTTTAGCCAAAATGCCCACTTATCAGCGAAAGCGCGACTGCTCTGTTTTAGAAAATACTGAAGAGCATGAGGACGCTGATGATAATGGTTCTGACATGCCCCTACACCAGTCTGAGGGGGCCAGGGAGGTTTTGTCTGAGGGAGAAATTTCAGATTCAGGGAAAATTTCTCAACAAGCTGAACCTGATGTGATTACATTCAAATTTAAATTGGAACATCTCCGCGCTCTGCTTAAGGAGGTGTTGTCTACTCTGGATGATTGTGACAATTTGGTCATTCCAGAGAAATTATGTAAGATGGACAAGTTCCTAGAGGTCCCGGGGCCCCCCGAAGCTTTTCCTATACCCAAGCGGGTGGCGGACATTGTAAACAAAGAATGGGAAAGGCCCGGCATACCTTTTGTCCCTCCCCCTATATTTAAGAAATTGTTTCCTATGGTCGACCCCAGAAAGGACTTATGGCAGACAGTCCCCAAGGTCGAGGGGGCGGTTTCTACTCTAAACAAACGCACTACTATCCCTATAGAAGATAGTTGTGCTTTCAAAGATCCTATGGATAAAAAATTAGAGGGTTTGCTTAAAAAGATGTTTGTTCAGCAAGGTTACCTTCTACAACCAATTTCATGCATTGTTCCTGTCACTACAGCAGCGTGTTTCTGGTTCGATGAACTAGAAAAGTCGCTCGATAAAGATTCTTCTTATGAGGAGATTATGGACAGAGTTCACGCTCTTAAATTGGCTAACTCTTTTACTTTAGACGCCACTTTGCAATTAGCTAGATTAGCGGCGAAAAATTCAGGGTTTGCTATTGTGGCGCGCAGAGCGCTTTGGCTAAAATCTTGGTCAGCGGATGCGTCTTCCAAGAACAAATTGCTTAACATACCTTTCAAGGGGAAAACGCTGTTTGGCCCTGACTTGAAAGAGATTATTTCAGATATCACTGGGGGTAAGGGCCACGCCCTTCCTCAGGATAGGTCTTTTAAGGCTAAAAATAAACCAAATTTTCGTCCCTTTCGCAGAAACGGACCAGCCTCAAGTTCTACATCCTCTAAGCAAGAGGGTAATACTTCTCAAACCAAGCCAGCCTGGAGGCCAATGCAAGGCTGGAACAAAGGTAAGCAGGCCAAGAAACCTGCCACTGCTACCAAGAAAGCATGAGATGTTGGCCCCCGATCCGGGACCGGATCTGGTGGGGGCAGACTTTCTCTCTTCGCTCAGGCTTGGGCAAGAGATGTTCTGGATCCTTGGGCGCTAGAAATAGTCTCCCAAGGTTATCTTCTGGAATTCAAGGAGCTACCCCCAAGGGGGAGGTTCCACAGGTCTCAATTGTCTTCAGACCACATAAAAAGACAGGCATTCTTACATTGTGTAGAAGACCTGTTAAAAATGGGAGTGATTCATCCGGTTCCATTAGGAGAACAAGGGATGGGATTCTACTCCAATCTGTTCATAGTTCCCAAAAAAGAGGGAACATTCAGACCAATCTTAGATCTCAAGATCCTAAACAAATTTCTCAAGGTTCCATCGTTCAAAATGGAAACCATTCGGACAATTCTTCCTACCATCCAGGAAGGTCAATTCATGACCACGGTGGATTTAAAGGATGCGTATCTACATATTCCTATCCACAAGGAACATCATCGGTTCCTAAGGTTCGCCTTTCTGGACAAGCATTACCAGTTTGTGGCACTTCCATTCGGATTAGCCACTGCTCCAAGAATTTTCACAAAGGTACTAGGGTCCCTTCTAGCGGTGCTAAGACCAAGGGGCATTGCAGTAGTACCTTACTTGGACGACATACTGATTCAAGCGTCGTCTCTACCACAAGCAAAGGCTCATACGGACATTGTCCTGGCCTTTCTCAGATCTCACGGGTGGAAAGTGAACGTAGAAAAAAGTTCTCTATCTCCGTCAACAAGAGTTCCCTTCTTGGGAACAATAATAGACTCCTTAGAAATGAGGATTTTTCTGACAGAGGCCAGAAAATCAAAACTTCTAAGCTCTTGTCAAGTACTTCATTCTGTTCTTCTTCCTTCCATAGCGCAGTGCATGGAAGTAATAGGTTTGATGGTCGCGGCAATGGACATAGTTCCTTTTGCGCGAATTCATCTAAGACCATTAAAACTGTGCATGCTCAGTCAGTGGAATGGGGATTATACAGACTTGTCTCCGACGATACAAGTAGATCAGAGGACCAGAGATTCACTCCGTTGGTGGCTGACCCTGGACAACCTGTCACAAGGGATGAGCTTCCGCAGACCAGAGTGGGTCATTGTCACGACCGACGCCAGTCTGGTGGGCTGGGGCGCGGTCTGGGAACCCCTGAAAGCTCAGGGTCTTTGGTCTCGGGAAGAATCTCTTCTCCCGATAAATATTCTGGAACTGAGAGCGATATTCAATGCTCTCAAGGCTTGGCCTCAGCTAGCAAAGGCCAAATTCATACGGTTTCAATCAGACAACATGACGACTGTTGCGTATATCAACCATCAGGGGGGAACAAGGAGTTCCCTGGCGATGGAAGAAGTGACCAAAATAATTCAATGGGCGGAGACTCACTCCTGCCACTTGTCTGCAATCCACATCCCAGGAGTGGAAAATTGGGAAGCGGATTTTCTGAGTCGTCAGACATTTCATCCGGGGGAGTGGGAACTCCATCCGGAAATCTTTGCCCAAATAATTCAATTGTGGGGCATTCCAGACATGGATCTTATGGCGTCTCGTCAGAACTTCAAGGTTCCTTGCTACGGGTCCAGATCCAGGGATCCCAAGGCGACTCTAGTGGATGCACTAGTAGCACCTTGGAGCTTCAACCTAGCTTATGTGTTCCCACCGTTTCCTCTCATTCCCAGGCTGGTAGCCAGGATCAAACAGGAGAGGGTATCGGTGATCTTGATAGCTCCTGCGTGGCCACGCAGGACTTGGTATGCAGATCTGGTGAATATGTCATCGGCTCCACCATGGAAGCTACCTTTGAGACAGGACCTTCTTGTTCAAGGTCCGTTCGAACATCCGAATCTGGCCTCACTCCAACTGACTGCTTGGAGATTGAACGCTTGATTTTATCAAAGCGAGGGTTCTCAGATTCTGTCATTGATACTCTTCTTCAGGCCAGAAAGCCTGTAACTAGAAAAATCTACCATAAAATATGGAAAAAATATATCTGTTGGTGTGAATCTAAAGGATTCCCATGGAACAAGATAAAAATTCCTAAGATTCTATCCTTTCTTCAAGAAGGTTTGGAGAAAGGATTATCTGCAAGTTCTTTGAAGGGACAGATTTCTGCTTTATCTGTTTTACTTCACAAAAAGCTGGCGGCTGTGCCAGATGTTCAAGCTTTTGTTCAGGCTCTGGTTAGAATCAAGCCTGTTTACAAACCTTTGACTCCTCCTTGGAGTCTCAATTTAGTTCTTTCAGTTCTTCAGGGGGTTCCGTTTGAACCCCTACATTCCGTTGATATCAAGTTATTATCTTGGAAAGTTTTGTTTTTGGTTGCAATTTCTTCTGCTAGAAGAGTTTCAGAGTTATCTGCTCTGCAGTGTTCTCCTCCTTATCTGGTGTTCCATGCAGATAAGGTGGTTTTGCGTACTAAACCTGGTTTTCTTCCGAAAGTTGTTTCTAACAAAAATATTAACCAGGAGATAGTCGTGCCTTCTTTGTGTCCGAATCCAGTTTCAAAGAAGGAACGTTTGTTGCACAATTTGGATGTAGTTCGTGCTCTAAAATTCTATTTAGAGGCTACAAAGGATTTCAGACAAACATCTTCCTTGTTTGTTGTTTATTCTGGTAAAAGGAGAGGTCAAAAAGCAACTTCTACCTCTCTCTCTTTTTGGCTTAAAAGCATCATCAGATTGGCTTATGAGACTGCCGGACGGCAGCCTCCTGAAAGAATCACAGCTCATTCCACTAGGGCCGTGGCTTCCACATGGGCCTTCAAGAACGAGGCTTCTGTTGATCAGATATGTAAGGCAGCGACTTGGTCTTCACTGCACACTTTTACCAAATTTTACAAATTTGATACTTTTGCTTCTTCTGAGGCTATTTTTGGGAGAAAGGTCTTGCAAGCCGTGGTGCCTTCCATCTAGGTGACCTGATTTGCTCCCTCCCATCATCCGTGTCCTAAAGCTTTGGTATTGGTTCCCACAAGTAAGGATGACGCCGTGGACCGGACACACCTATGTTGGAGAAAACAGAATTTATGTTTACCTGATAAATTACTTTCTCCAACGGTGTGTCCGGTCCACGGCCCGCCCTGGTTTTTTAATCAGGTCTGATGAATTATTTTCTCTAACTACAGTCACCACGGTATCATATGATTTCTCCTATGCAAATATTCCTCCTTTACGTCGGTCGAATGACTGGGGAAGGCGGAGCCTAGGAGGGATCATGTGACCAGCTTTGCTGGGCTCTTTGCCATTTCCTGTTGGGGAGGAGAATATCCCACAAGTAAGGATGACGCCGTGGACCGGACACACCGTTGGAGAAAGTAATTTATCAGGTAAACATAAATTCTGTTTTTTTTTGTTCGTCTGGCACCATTTATACCCTGATATGTTTCCTACTGTTCCTTGTTCCCTCTGCAGAATGACTGGGGGAAGAGGAGGGTGGGGTGGTGTTTAAGCCTTTGGCTGGGGTGTCTTTGCCTCCTCCTGGTGGCCAGGTTCTTAATTCCCACAAGTAATGAATGAAGCCGTGGACTCTCCTCCCCATCAGGTAAGCATAATTTATGTTTTTACCAGATCAATTGCTACTTCTTGGGCCTTAAAGAACAAAGCCTCAGTTGATTACATATTCTTAGTTTAGAGTAGGGTTTCTAAATGTTATCACTAATATTAGCACTGCGGAATCTGTTGGCGCTCTTCAAATAACCTATAATAATATAAAATAATATAGTAAATGTTTATGAAGAGAGAAAAAAATGCAATTTACTTTTGTTTTTGTCTCCTTTTCTATAATTTAATTCTAAACTTGCAGGCTTTCCAATTCCTGTTAAAAGTAGAAGTGCAAACCCCAGACAGATAATTGCTATATCCCACACTGCAATTGTTTGCACACTTTATTGACCCATTGATAACCCTCGCAAATTAGCCTCATCAGAAAAGTAAATCTTGGTTACAACACATCAGCACCTATTGCTTTATAGTGAATACATTTTTAAACACACCTTATTTTTATATTTAAATAATTATAATAATAAAAAAATACCTCTGCATATTATTCTTAGACTAATCTTTGTTTTTATTTAGTGTTTAAAGGGATAGTAAAGTCCAAATTAAACTTTTCATAATTCAGATAGGGCATGTCATTTTAAAAAACTTTCTAATTTAATATTATCATCAAATTTGCTTTTGTTCTCTTGTTGTTCTTAGTTGAAAGCTAAACCTAGGTAGGCTCATATGTTAATTTTTAAGACCTTGAAGGCCACACCTTATCTGAATGTATTTGACAGTTTTTCACAGCTATAGGGGGCGTTAGTTCATGTGTTTCATATAGATAACATTGTGCTTATGCACGTGAAGTTATTTCAGAGTCAGCACTAATTGGCTAAAATGCAAGTCTGTCAAAAGATCTGAAATAAGGAGGCAGTCAGTAAAAGCTTAGATACAAGGTAATTACAGAGATAAAAAGTATATTTTTATAACCATGTTGGTTATGCAAAACTAGGGAATGGTAAATAACGGGATTATCTATTTTTTTTTTAAACAATAAAATTTTTGGTGTTTACTATCTCTTTAAGTAATACGGAGCACAGAGCTTTTATGGACATCTGAGCACTAGCATGTCCATCCTTGTTGTTTTAAAAAACGAAAACAAAAAAAAAACACGGCTTTCTTCTCTTTCCATGCAAGCCTTTGGTTATTGCAAATTGATATTGCACAAAAGAGCTTTACAGAAGAAAACATAGGCTATTTAAAGTTCAATTTTCCTTTTTGTTACAATTTTACCTGTCAGAAATATATTTTTTTTCTTACATTTCTAGAGCTAGCTGCTGTAACACCTGCATCTCCAGCCTCACCTGTACTGTCTCCAGGGATCAAGTCTGAAAATTCACCTTCACCATTATCCATTGCACAGCCAAAGAAAATCATGAAAGTTGGATTTGGAGACATTTTCAAAGAGGGCTCTGTAAAACTTAAGGCAAGGGTACCAAGTTCAGAGAATGAAGAAAAGAAACCTGAAAAGGTATGTTGGGGTATCAAGTTCATCATGAAAACAAAAGCCTAAAAGTGTTTTTCTGACTCCTCTTTGTGTTGGTCATGTCATATTGCATGCTACAGTGAATCATGTGGTCACAATTCCACATTATAACTGCCAGTTTTCGATTGTACTACACAGATTATTAAGCCATGTTGACTCTAAGCTATTAATAATTGAGTGCCAAAGGGCCGTTTATAGTGAAAAAATTACATGTTCTTATTACCGCTATAGTCCTGGCTAGTCTGTGTGTTTAACCCTGCAAAGGGGTTAAAATGCATAGTTTTAAAGAACCACTCGGCAGCTACAGAAAACTGACACTTTACCCAGTCAGCAGCACTAGTTGCATGGCTGGTGTGTGTGTATGGTTTGTGGAATATGTAAGGTATTATATTTTGTTAAAACATTGCACATTTCTTCAGTGTCCCTTGAGAAAGTACATAAAGCAGCTGATGGTTCTAGACAAATGGGTATCATCTTTTCGGTAAGCAGAATCTTCGGAAAAAAAAAATGCTCATCATATTATCCACCCTCTTCCCATTCACTCGCTCCCATCTCTATCCAGTTTTTGTTTAGAAAATGCTGCTCACTTTGGTGTTCTGTGGCACTGCTCTCTTCATATTCCTTCATTTAGATTTCTTTTATAAGATGGTGGTCCATGAGAGACCATGAGACATCACTTGTTTAAATTACACTCCAGGTTACTAGGAGGAGGCAAAAACACCCCAACATGCCAGAGCTTATATTCCTCCCACTTACTCTGAATCCTCTGAGACCCAATTTCCCCTTAGGGGGGCTATGAAGGATATATGTGAAGATGGGAGTTCTCAGCTAAGCCAGTGAAAAATATTTTCCCAGTGTGAAAATGTCACAGGCTTTCCAGGTAATATGCAGATTTATCTACAGCGTGTAGTGTTGTAGAAAGCTGTTATTTGTGAAATCCTTTGTACAGTGCTTGCACTTTTAAAATTGCGTTCTTTTAGGGTTATGGTCTTTTTAAATTTAACACAAGGGTTAATAGAGATTTACTTTCTCACCTGCGCTAAAATCTAGGATTTGTTGTTCAGTGTTCTCCCCAGGGCTTTTTTTAATGAGTGCACCACCCAGCTGATTTTACTGACCACCACACTAAAATTGTAGCCAATATTAAGCTAAAGTAAACTAACATTAACATTTTCAATGTTTATTGCACAAATTATCATTAAATACATTTATGTTAAGTTATGCAATTAAAGGGATAGTAAACCCCCAAAAAAATATTTTATGATTCAGATAGAACATACAATTTTAAACAACTTTCCAATTTAATTGTATTATTACATTTTCTTCATTCTCTTGTTATCCATTGCTGAAGATACAGCACTACTGACAGGAAGCTGAAAATATCTATTTAGCCAATCACAAGAGACAAATGTGCGCAGGCACTAGTTAGCAGCAGCTCCCACTAGTGTATATGCGTGTTTTCATTTTTTAACAAGGGATACTAAGAGAACGAAGCACATTTGAAAATAGAAGTGAATTTAAGTGTCTTAAATTGACATGCTCTATCTGAATCATTCAAGTTTAATTTTGACTTTCCTATCCCTATCCCTAGAACTTGTGCTTTAGAAAGTATTACACTGTCTTCATCCAGCTACTTTATTTACCACCCAGCTGTCATTTTTTTCCCTGAAGAACACTGGTTGTCTCTGGTTCCTTCCAGATCAAGGAATCTCTGTAGTTCCTTACTTGGACAACCTTTTGGTTCAGACAGTGCAAGGAGTCTGATCACACAAACTTCAGGACTCTTAAGAGATTGACCAATCCTCAGGCAAGAATTCTTTTGTTGCTTCCTATCAGACAATGTTACAGCCGTGGGTTACATCAATCACCAGGGCGTAACTTGAAGTTCCCTTGCTATGAAAGAATTGTCATACATTATCAAGTGGACAGAATGTCATCATTGCATTATCCCAGTTATTCACAACCTTGGTGGGATCAACTGAACAATACCTTCATCTAGGGGGTATGATCTCTGAACCAGGTAGTGTTCGACCAAATAAAAAGGGATGCTTGGGCTTTGCAAAGATAGATCTCATGGCCTCTTGCTTTGGTCTAGCTAGAGCTCCCAGAATTTTTACCAAAACTGGTAAACTCTTTATTTTGGTTGCTCCGTACGTGGATGATATATTGGTTCGGGCTCCATCTTTGCCTTTAGCTGTATCTCAAGCAAACAAGCTTTCTCCAACATAGGTGTGTCCGGTCCACGGCGTCATCCTTACTTGTGGGATATTCTCTTCCCCAACAGGAAATGGCAAAGAGCCCAGCAAAGCTGGTCACATGATCCCTCCTAGGCTCCGCCTACCCCAGTCATTCTCTTTGCCGTTGTACAGGCAACATCTCCACGGAGATGGCTTAGAGTTTTTTAGTGTTTAACTGTAGTTTTTATTATTCAATCAAGAGTTTGTTATTTTAAAATAGTGCTGGTATGTACTATTTACTCAGAAACAGAAAAGAGATGAAGATTTCTGTTTGTATGAGGAAAATGATTTTAGCAACCGTCACTAAAATCCATGGCTGTTCCACACAGGACTGTTGAGAGCAATTAACTTCAGTTGGGGGAACAGTGAGCAGTCTCTTGCTGCTTGAGGTATGACACATTCTAACAAGACGATGTAATGCTGGAAGCTGTCATTTTCCCTATGGGATCCGGTAAGCCATGTTTATTAAGATCGTAAATAAGGGCTTCACAAGGGCTTATTAAGACTGTAGACTTTTTCTGGGCTAAATCGATTCATTATTAACACATATTTAGCCTTGAGGAATCATTTTATCTGGGTATTTTGATATAATAATATCGGCAGGCACTTTTTTAGACACCTTTCTCTTTAGGGGCTTTCCCAAATCATAGGCAGAGCCTCATTTTCGCGCCGGTGTTGCGCACTTGTTTTTGAGAGGCATGACATGCAGTCGCATGTGAGAGGAGCTCTGATACTTAGAAAAGACTTTCTGAAGGCGTCATTTGGTATCGTATTCCCCTTTGGGCTTGGTTGGGTCTCAGCAAAGCAGATACCAGGGACTGTACAGGGGTTAAAGTTAAAAACGGCTCCGGTTCCGTTATTTTAAGGGTTAAAGCTTCCAAATTTGGTGTGCAATACTTTTAAGGCTTTAAGACACTGTGGTGAAAATTTGGTGAATTTTGAACAATTCCTTCATGTTTTTTCGCAATTGCAGTAATAAAGTGTGTTCAGTTTAAAATTTAAAGTGACAGTAACGGTTTTATTTTAAAACGTTTTTTGTACTTTGTTATCAAGTTTATGCCTGTTTAACATGTCTGAACTACCAGATAGACTGTGTTCTGAATGTGGGGAAGCCAGAATTCCTATTCATTTAAATAAATGTGATTTATGTGACAATGACAATGATGCCCAAGATGATTCCTCAAGTGAGGGGAGTAAGCATGGTACTGCATCATTCCCTCCTTCGTCTACACTAGTCTTGCCCACTCAGGAGGCCCCTAGTACATCTAGCGCGCCAATACTCCTTACTATGCAACAATTAACGGCTGTAATGGATAATTCTGTCAAAAACATTTTAGCCAAAATGAACACTTACCAGCGTAAGCGTGACTGCTCTGTTTTAGATACTGAAGAGCATGACGACGCTGATAATAATGGTTCTGAAGGGCCCCTAACCCAGTCTGATGGGGCCAGGGAGGTTTTGTCTGAGGGAGAAATTACTGATTCAGGGAACATTTCTCAACAAGCTGAACCTGATGTGATTACGTTTAAATTTAAGTTGGAACATCTCCGCATTCTGCTCAAGGAGGTATTATCCACTCTGGATGATTGTGACAAGTTGGTCATCCCAGAGAAACTATGTAAAATGGACAAGTTCCTAGAGGTCCCGGGGCTCCCAGAAGCTTTTCCTATACCCAAGCGGGTGGCGGACATTGTTAATAAAGAATGGGAAAGGCCCGGTATTCCTTTCGTCCCTCCCCCCATATTTAAAAAATTGTTTCCTATGGTCGACCCCAGAAAGGACTTATGGCAGACAGTCCCCAAGGTCGAGGGAGCGGTTTCCACTTTAAACAAACGCACCACTATACCCATAGAGGATAGTTGTGCTTTCAAAGATCCTATGGATAAAAAATTAGAAGGTTTGCTTAAAAAGATGTTTGTTCAGCAGGGTTACCTTCTACAACCAATTTCATGCATTGTCCCTGTAGCTACAGCCGCATGTTTCTGGTTCGATGAGCTGATAAAGGCGGTCGATAGTGATTCTCCTCCTTATGAGGAGATTATGGACAGAATCAATGCTCTCAAATTGGCTAATTCTTTCACCCTAGACGCCACTTTGCAATTGGCTAGGTTAGCGGCTAAGAATTCAGGTTTTGCTATTGTGGCGCGCAGAGCGCTTTGGTTGAAATCTTGGTCAGCTGATGCGTCTTCCAAGAACAAGCTACTTAACATTCCTTTCAAGGGGAAAACGCTGTTTGGCCCTGACTTGAAAGAGATTATCTCTGATATCACTGGGGGTAAGGGCCACGCCCTTCCTCAGGATCGGCCTTTCAAGGCAAAAAATAAACCTAATTTTCGTCCCTTTCGTAGAAACGGACCAGCCCAAAGTGCTACGTCCTCTAAGCAAGAGGGTAATACTTCTCAAGCCAAGCCAGCTTGGAGACCAATGCAAGGCTGGAACAAGGGAAAGCAGGCCAAGAAACCTGCCACTGCTACCAAGACAGCATGAAATGTTGGCCCCCGATCCGGGACCGGATCTGGTGGGGGGCAGACTATCTCTCTTCGCTCAGGCTTGGGCAAGAGATGTTCTGGATCCTTGGGCGCTAGAAATAGTCTCCCAAGGTTATCTTCTGGAATTCAAGGGGCTTCCCCCAAGGGGGAGGTTCCACAGGTCTCAGTTGTCTTCAGACCACATAAAAAGACAGGCATTCTTACATTGTGTAGAAGACCTGTTAAAAATGGGAGTGATTCATCCTGTTCCATTAAGAGAACAAGGGATGGGGTTCTACTCCAATCGGTTCATAGTTCCCAAAAAAGAGGGAACGTTCAGACCAATCTTAGATCTCAAGATCTTAAACAAGTTTCTCAAGGTTCCATCGTTCAAGATGGAAACCATTCGTACTATTCTTCCTTCCATCCAGGAAGGTCAATTCATGACCACAGTGGATTTAAAGGATGCGTATCTACATATTCCTATCCACAAGGAACATCATCGGTTCCTAAGGTTCGCATTCCTGGACAAGCATTACCAGTTCGTGGCGCTTCCTTTCGGATTAGCCACTGCTCCAAGGATTTTCACAAAGGTACTAGGGTCCCTTCTAGCTGTGCTAAGACCAAGGGGCATTGCTGTAGTACCTTACTTGGACGACATTCTGATTCAAGCGTCGTCCCTTCCTCTAGCAAAGGCTCACACGGACATTGTCCTGGCCTTTCTCAGATCTCACGGATGGAAAGTGAACGTGGAAAAGAGTTCTCTATCTCCGTCAACAAGGGTTCCCTTCTTGGGAACAATAATAGACTCCTTAGAAATGAGGATTTTTCTGACAGAGGCCAGAAAAACAAAACTTCTAGACTCTTGTCGGATACTTCATTCCGTTCCTCTTCCTTCCATAGCGCAGTGCATGGAAGTGATCGGTTTGATGGTAGCGGCAATGGACATAGTTCCTTTTGCGCGCATTCATCTAAGACCATTACAACTGTGCATGCTCAGTCAGTGGAATGGGGACTATACAGACTTGTCTCCGAAGATACAAGTAAATCAGAGGACCAGAGACTCACTCCGTTGGTGGCGGTCCCTAGACAACCTGTCACAAGGGATGACATTCCGCAGACCAGAGTGGGTCATTGTCACGACCGACGCCAGTCTGATGGGCTGGGGCGCGGTCTGGGGATCCCTGAAAGCTCAGGGTCTTTGGTCTCGGGAAGAATCTCTTCTACCGATAAATATTCTGGAACTGAGAGCGATATTCAATGCTCTCAAGGCTTGGCCTCAGCTAGCGAGGGCCAAGTTCATACGGTTTCAATCAGACAACATGACAACTGTTGCGTACATCAACCATCAGGGGGGAACAAGGAGTTCCCTGGCGATGGAAGAAGTGACCAAAATCATTCTATGGGCGGAGTCTCACTCCTGCCACCTGTCTGCTATCCACATCCCAGGAGTGGAAAATTGGGAAGCGGATTTTCTGAGTCGTCAGACTTTGCATCCGGGGGAGTGGGAACTCCATCCGGAAATCTTTGCCCAAGTCACTCAGCTGTGGGGCATTCCAGACATGGATCTGATGGCCTCTCGTCAGAACTTCAAAGTTCCTTGCTACGGGTCCAGATCCAGGGATCCCAAGGCGGCTCTAGTGGATGCACTAGTAGCACCTTGGACCTTCAAACTAGCTTATGTGTTCCCGCCGTTTCCTCTCATCCCCAGGCTGGTAGCCAGGATCAACCAGGAGAGGGCGTCGGTGATCTTGATAGCTCCTGCGTGGCCACGCAGGACTTGGTATGCAGATCTGGTGAATATGTCATCGGCTCCACCTTGGAAGCTACCTTTGAGACGAGACCTTCTTGTTCAGGGTCCGTTCGAACATCCGAATCTGGTTTCACTCCAGCTGACTGCTTGGAGATTGAACGCTTGATTTTATCAAAGCGAGGGTTCTCAGATTCTGTTATTGATACTCTTATTCAGGCCAGAAAGCCTGTAACTAGAAAGATTTACCACAAAATTTGAAAAAAATATATCTGTTGGTGTGAATCTAAAGGATTCCCTTGGGACAAGGTTAAGATTCCTAAGATTCTATCCTTCCTTCAAGAAGGATTGGAAAAAGGATTATCTGCAAGTTCCCTGAAGGGACAGATTTCTGCCTTGTCTGTGTTACTTCACAAAAAGCTGGCAGCTGTGCCAGATGTTCAAGCCTTTGTTCAGGCTCTGGTTAGAATCAAGCCTGTTTACAAACCTTTGACTCCTCCTTGGAGTCTCAATTTAGTTCTTTCAGTTCTTCAGGGGGTTCCGTTTGAACCCTTACATTCCGTTGATATTAAGTTATTATCTTGGAAAGTTTTGTTTTTGGTTGCAATTTCTTCTGCTAGAAGAGTTTCAGAATTATCTGCTCTGCAGTGTTCTCCTCCTTATCTGGTGTTCCATGCAGATAAGGTGGTTTTGCGTACTAAACCTGGTTTTCTTCCAAAAGTTGTTTCTAACAAAAACATTAACCAGGAGATTATCGTACCTTCTCTGTGTCCGAAACCAGTTTCAAAGAAGGAACGTTTGTTGCACAATTTGGATGTTGTTCGCGCTCTAAAATTCTATTTAGATGCTACAAAGGATTTTAGACAAACATCTTCCTTGTTTGTTGTTTATTCCGGTAAAAGGAGAGGTCAAAAAGCAACTTCTACCTCTCTCTCCTTTTGGATTAAAAGCATCATCAGATTGGCTTACGAGACTGCCGGACGGCAGCCTCCCGAAAGAATCACGGCTCATTCCACTAGGGCTGTGGCTTCCACATGGGCCTTCAAGAACGAGGCTTCTGTTGATCAGATATGTAGGGCAGCGACTTGGTCTTCACTGCACACTTTTACCAAATTTTACAAGTTTGATACTTTTGCTTCTTCTGAGGCTATTTTTGGGAGAAAGGTTTTGCAAGCCGTGGTGCCTTCCATTTAGGTGACCTGATTTGCTCCCTCCCTTCATCCGTGTCCTAAAGCTTTGGTATTGGTTCCCACAAGTAAGGATGACGCCGTGGACCGGACACACCTATGTTGGAGAAAACAGAATTTATGTTTACCTGATAAATTACTTTCTCCAACGGTGTGTCCGGTCCACGGCCCGCCCTGGTTTTTTAATCAGGTCTGATAATTTATTTTCTTTAACTACAGTCACCACGGTACCATATGGTTTCTCCTATGCAAATATTCCTCCTTAACGTCGGTCGAATGACAGGGGTAGGCGGAGCCTAGGAGGGATCATGTGACCAGCTTTGCTGGGCTCTTTGCCATTTCCTGTTGGGGAAGAGAATATCCCACAAGTAAGGATGACGCCGTGGACCGGACACACCGTTGGAGAAAGTAATTTATCAGGTAAACATAAATTCTGTTTTTGTTGTTTTTTTCGCAAGCATGGTTGGAGAAACTACATTCTAAAGAGTTCTATTTCTCCACCAACCAGGGTCTATTTCCTGGGATTCATTATGGACTCCATTTCTATTTCTTAATGGATCAAAGGAGATTAAAGCTTCAGACAGCTTGTGTAACTCTCTAATCACTTTCTAGTCCTACAGTAGCTCATTGCATGGAAGTGTTATGTTTGATGATAGCAGCATTAGATGCTATTCCTTTTGCACGATTTCACTTGAGACCTTTTCAGTTCTGCATGCTACTTCAATGGTGCAATGACTATACACTACTTTCTCAAAGAATCCTTTTGGGTTTCAAAGTGAGACATTTCTTTGGGGGCATCCTTTGTGCGTCACACCTGTTCAAAAGTCTGAACAAAAACAGGTCTTTCAGGTTGGGGTGCAGTATGGGGGTCCAGAAGGAAAAAGGAGTTTGGTCTCCTCAGGAGGCTAGTTTACCAATAAATATTCTAGAACTATGTTCAGTTTTCAGGGTCCTTCAGAGCTGCCCTCTCCTAAAACAGTAGACTTATCTGCATTTTCAATTGGATAGTTTCACAGCAGTGGCCTATATCAATCATTAAAGGGAAACTAACAGTTGCCTAGGGATGATGGAGGTTTCTCAAATTTTGATTTGGGCAGAGAACAATCCCTGTACAATTTCTGCAATTCATGTCCCAGGTGTGATCATCTGGGAAGCGAATCATTTTAGTTGTCAATTCCTTCATACTGGGGATCGGTCTCTACATCTTGATTTTTTTTCACTCAGGTTGCAGAAAGTGGGGTCTACCAGAGATAGACCTGATGGCTTCTCAATTGAACAAGAAACTTCCCAAATATTTTGCAAGATCCATGGATCCACAGGTGGTGATTATAGATGCTCTAGCTGCTCCCTGGTCATTTAATCTTGCTCCAGCTTGGCTGCGCAGAGGTTGGTTTGCAGATCTGGTACAGATATCCAGTTGTCCTACGTGGTATTTTTCACTAAGGCACAACCTACTGTCTCAAGGCTCCTTCAATTATTAACATCTTGAGTCTCTCAACTTGAATGCTTGGAGATTAAACACCTAATTTTGAAACAGAGGTTTTTCTGATGCTGTATTTGAAACCTTAAAGGGACATGAAACCCGAAAATTTTCTTTCATGATTCAGATAGAGAATACAATTTTAAACAACTTTCCAATTTACTTCTATTATTTAATTTGCTTCCTTCTCTTGTTATCCTTTGCTGAAAAGTTTATCTAGGCAAGCTCAGGGGCAGCAGAGAACCTTGGTTCTAGCTGTTGATTGGTGCCTGCATATATATTTATATTGATTGTAATTGCATTGCTGCTCCTTCAACAAATGATTCCAAGAGAAAGAAACAGATTAGATAATAGAAGTAAATTAGAAAGTTGTTTGAAATTGTATTCTCTATCTGAATCATGAATGAATATTTTTGGGTTTCATGTCCCTTTAACCTGACCTATAGCTAGGCAAGGAGAGTTGTATTTGCCAGTTCTTTCAGCAATTCACATTCCAGGAGTAGAGAAATGGGAAGCAACACTACCTCGACTGTCAAGCGTTTTATACCAGAGAGTGGTCTCTATATCCTCCTTTCTTTTCCAACATCACTGAGTGCTAGGGCTCCAGTGGATCTTGTGACTTCTAGACTGAACTTGATAGGTCTGATATACAGCTCCACAAGCATTGGCAAGTTTCTATGCCTGCTTTTTTCTCTCAAGTCCATGGCAGAAGCGACGCTACTATCTGTCACACTTAAAGGGCCGCGTTCCTGTTTCACGGCGTAGATTCCGGTAAGATCGTTTCATTTTACTTTCATCATGGATGTATTGTAATTACAACTGTTTATCCGAGAGGGGCTCCAACCTTTTCGGGGATAACTTTAACATAGGGTCTCATTGAGGCTCCTTTTTGTATCTAGGAATCAAGGGTTTAATATCTCCTGAGTGGGGTAACTGAACAGGGGGGTTTATAATCATGTTTATGTGATTGTCTGTTACTGTGTAGTGTTGCTTCGGCTCATGGCTATTTTGGAACATAACGGCCTATGTCTAGTGACGCGGCCTTTACGGTCGGGCGCGCTTTTGCATGTACTACACGGTTTACCTTGTGACATTTTTGCATTCCTTAACGTGTTGCGATGGAGAAATCCTGGTCCGCTGGTGTCTTGTTTTATGGAGGTGGTGAGTGCCCCAGCCATTGGTGGTGTAAGGTGCTGTTTAGAATTTTCTTATTGGTCCATTTTTTATTCAGTGTCCCAGTTATGGAGGATTCTGATTTTTTTGGAGACTTATGTCTCTGATTCAGACTCTACTTCTTGCGAAGAATATGAATTGGCCCGGGTGATACATGCCCATCAGTTATGTCCCGAATGCCGTTTTAGAGTGCTCTGATCGGATTTGGGAATCTGGTGCCCACTGAGCCATCCGCCGTTGGGGATTCTATTTCCCACGAGACGTGTTCCCTACCACCAACTCTTACTACGCATGCAGGTAACCCAAACGCTACTGATCATTCTATGGAGTGTGGCCTCTTCCCACCGGAGATTATGACACGGTTCCGCATGGGCATATCTTTGTCGCTGGCGCATCTGCACCTCCCGAGAGTGTGCTTATGATATTGTCTGTGTTCCGTTAACCGGGGCTCGTCAGGCGTGGGATTGCCTGGTACAGTTCAGCCCTTCTCAAAGAATCCTTTTGGATTTCAAAGTGAGACATTTCTTTGGGGGCATCCTTTGTGCGTCACACCTGTTCAAAAGTCTGAACAAAAACAGGTCTTTCAGGTTGGTGTGCAGTATGGGGGTCCAGAAGGAAAAAAGGAGTTTGGTCTCCTCAGGAGGCTAGTTTACCAATAAATATTCTAGAACTATGTTCAGTTTTCAGGGTCCTTCAGAGCTGGCCTCTCCTAAGACAATAGACTTCCTCCCCTTCTTCTCTGGAATTGATACTCGTGATTTTGTGGTTGCACTATTTACAAAAGTCTGACTATTCTTTATCCCTCCATCTTGGGGGATACTCTATGTGGCCTTGACAGTGATGTGGCCCTTGGTTTCAGGCTGGTCCTGACTGGGTACAAATCATTCTGTCTTTGAGGCCTAGTTTAGACACGTGGCGCCTTTTTATGTCCGGTTGGTCCTGTGAGGGAGCCTAGTGATCACAATATGGTTTGTGTTGTTTTCTGAGAGGACTTGAGGGTCCGTGGTTGCTTAGGGGCATGGGGGATTGGTTCAGTTCTCATTCGCCTTTCAATCTAGTGGGCTGGGACTCCGTTGAGATCCGCAGTGACATGCTCAGTTGTTTCCGATTTTTCTGGAATCTAGAGTGTTCCTTCACGTTGTGGGTTGGAGGATTGGAGAATTTAGGTCCTTCATACCGCCGTTCTTATGGTTTTTGCCTTTCATGGTCTCTTTGGAAGTGTTCTTTTAGGACTTGTTCCTTTAGGACTTGTTCCTTTTAGAGGTTTTCGTTCTTTTGGTCGAGACTTTCTGGACTTTGTCCGTTTTTTTCTGGCGCATTTGGCTGCCTTATTAGGAAGTGAAGGGCATGAGGCTCTCTTCCTTCGGGAGTTAGTTGTCTCCATATCGGGGCGATAGGAGGTGTTGTCTCTTTTTCCAAGCTTTTGCTTAGGGGATGTTTTTCTGCCTGGGTTTGGGATGCTTTGCATTCTCCTCCCTTGGGTGTGGTCCTCTGGAACCTTATACTGATAGGATTATGGAGACTAGCCTTTCTACTCTCTTTTGGGTGACTCTATTCTCGTTCTCATTTCTCTTAGTGTTGCCCTTGGGGCCTTTGTGCTCTAGGGAAATTGCGCGACTTTGTCGCGACCTAGCACCTTGTTCGGGGGTTGTTGACCACCGGCTAAGGGTGTTCTCTTCTCTTTGGGCTGGGAATTAAGAGTGAGTCCTGTAGCCGTTCTCTGGGTTTCCTGGTTCTCATCCCCTTTGAGGTCTGATTGCTTCAGACGGGGTATCTTGTGTTCCCTGAGGGTGTCGTTCAATCTAGGACTATTCTGGGTCCAGGGTTTTTGTCTTGGATCCTTCTTGGATGTCTGGAGACTTATGATCCTGTGGACTTGTTCGGGACAACCTAGTTTTTTCAGGGAATCTATGTAGCGACATATGGGCTAACTCATGGGGCTTGCAAGCAGGAAGGCCAGAGTTCACGTCCACCTTGGGGTACTGGTTATAAACTTTAAGGACTGACTTGTCGTTCAGACGGAGTGTGCTCCTATTCATGGGGAGTTTTTTCTCTATTGGGTCAAAAGTGGTGTCTGTATGATTTTTTTTTCATTCGGTCCGTGTTTTGATCATAATATGGCTTCATGTCTTGTGGACATGTACACTGTTCTTATCTGTGCCCTTCCCTTTTGAGGGGAAAGTTTGTCTTCCTTATGAGCTGGGGTTTCCTCTCTCTGGAGGGTCTTTGTCCTGCCCTGTGTGTAGGAGTTTGAATCAGGTGGCTTATTTCTGTAAGGGGCAGCATCTGCTGCTCTGTGGGCTTTATTCCACCTGTTGGAATTTGATCTCTCTACATAGAGAATGTCTAAGAGAGCTGTGACAGGTCTTTCTACGGCTCTATTACACTTAACTCTGTTCCAGGTCCCAGGGGGTTCTCCTTGGGAGTGCCTTATTTTGGAGGATCGGATTGGCTTGGCACCCGAGCTCTGTTGGGGTGGGTGAGTCCCCCCTTTTTCTTTCCATTCCCTGGGGGCTTGTGGTTGGGGTCTTTCTGTCCCCCTGTCTATCAGACATGTCTGTCACTTGGGCTGGTCGGGTGTTGGAGCAGGATCTGAGATTTGTTGCTCTGCTAAATTCATCCTCGGAGCATTCAGGGTACGGTAAGCCTCTTGAGGTTTCTCCTTTCTCCATGTTCAAGATTTGTGGGATGGACTGGCGGCTCTTAGATAGCCTGCGATGTTATCCGCTGGTTAGTGGATACTTAGCAATCTAAAGGATTCTATCTGCAGCTGCTTTCTGCAAGTATTTAAGTTTGAGTCATTTTTAGATGACTGCAGCGTGCAGTGTTTTTGCTTCAGGTGTTGTTCGTCAGACCTATCTGAGCTTGTTGCACGTGGTTTCGTTTATGAATATTTCGGTATTCTGAGCTACATTTTTGCCACTTGGGTCCTTCGTCTTCAGTTGCTTTTTAGAGTGCGGTTGCACTGTGTTAGGGGAAGATCCTCTGTTTTAGACTCCCGGCCTTATCCTGTGGTTTATGTTTTCTTTCATGTAATTGGCAAGAGTCAATGAGCTAGTGAAGTATGGGATATACAATCCTACCAGGAGGCGCAAAGTTTCCCAAACCTCAAAATGCCTATAAATTCACCCCCCACCGCACCCACAATTCAATTTTACAAACTTTGCCTCCTATGGTGGTGGTGAAGTAAGTTTGTGCTAAGATTTCTACGTTGATATTCGCTTCTCAGCATTGTTGAAGCCCGATTCCTCTGAGTACAACGGATGTCAGAGGGACGTGAAGGGAGTATCACTTGAATACGATGATTTCCCTAACGGGGGTCTATTTCATAGGTTCTCTATTATCGGTTGTAGAGATTCATCTCCTACCTCCCTTCAAGTCGATCGACGATATACTTTCAATTTACCATTACCTCTACAGATAACTGTTTCAGTACTGGTTTGGCTATCTGCTATATGTGGATGGGTGTCTTTTGGTAAGTATGTTTTTTATTACTTAAGGCACCACAGCTATGGATTGGCACTTTATGCATTTATATAAAGTTCTAAATATATCTCTTGTACTTATATTTGCCATGAGTCAGGTTCATGTATTTCCTTCTGCAGACTGTCAGTTTCATATTTTTTAAGAAATTTTTTTCTTACTTGGGGTTTAGTCTTTTTTTTAAATAACTTTTTTTGATTTACTTTCTTGCAAATTGTGGCGGTATTAGGCCCCCGGGTGCCCCATATGCTAGACTTTATTGCGTCATATTTGGCATGAGATTTTTTCGGAGCGAAAAATTCGTCTGTAACGCAACTTTGTAAGGCTTCAGCGTCAACTATGACGCCGGAAATTACGCACGGTTGTGTCATTAGTGATGTGAGTGTGTCATTTCCGGTTATTGTTGGCGCCAAATAAGTTTTCAGTTACGTTGTGCGTCATACTTGGCGCCAAATTTTTTCATTATTTTACTACCCCATTGATGTTTGCCTCTTGCCTTTTTCTCTATCAGAGGGCTATGGTATTTGCATTTCTCTTGTTAAGTGTATCCAGTCCACGGATCATCTATTACTTGTGGGATATTCTCCTTCCCAACAGGAAGTTGCAAGAGGATCACCCACAGCAGAGCTGCTATATAGCTCCTCCCCTCACTGCCATATCCAGTCATTCTCTTGCAACTCTCAACTAAGATGGAGGTCGTAAGAGGACTGTGGTGTTTTATACTTAGTTTATTTCTTCAATCAAAAGTTTGTTATTTTTAAATGGTACCGGAGTGTACTGTTTATCTCAGGCAGCATTTAGAAGAAGAATCTGCCTGCGTTTTCTATGATCTTAGCAGAAGTAACTAAGATCCTTTGCTGTTCTCACATATTCTGAGGAGTGAGGTAACTTCAGAGGGGGAATAGTGTGCAGGTTTTCCTGTAATAAGGTATGTGCAGTTAAAATATTTTTCTAGGGATGGAATTTGCTAGAAAATGCTGCTGATACCGAAGTAATGTAAGTAAAGCCTTAAATGCAGTGATAGCGACTGGTATCAGGCTTATTAATAGAGATACATACTCTTATAAAAGTGTATTTCTCTTGTTAAGTGTGTTCAGTCCACGGGTCATCCATTACTTATGGGATATATTCTCCTTCCCAACAGGAAGTTGCAAGAGGATCACCCGAGCAGAGCTGCTATATAGCTCCTTCCCTCACATGTCATACCCAGTCATTCTCTTGCAACCCTCAACAAAGAAGGAGGTCGCGAGAGGAGTTGGAGTTTTTACTTAATTATTCTTCAATCAAAAGTTTGTTATTTTAAAATGACACCGGAGTGTGCCGTTTTTTGAATCTCAGGCAGTATTTGGAGAAGAATCTGCCTGCGTTTTTCTATGATCTTAGCAGACGTAACTAAGATCCGCTGGCTGTTCTCGACATTCTGAGGAGTAGGGTAACTTCAGAAAGAGGGGAATAGCATGCGGGGTCCCCCGCAAATGAGGTATGTGCAGTACATTATTTTCTGGGAATGGAATTGATTAAGAAAATACTGCTGTTACCCACATGATGTAAGTACAGCCTTAAATGCAGTAGTAGCGACTGGTATCAGGCTGATAAATGTATGCGCAGTTGAGTTATTTTCTAGGGACTAGAATTTGACTGAGAAAATACTGTTAATACTGAAATAATGTTTAAGCCTTATCTGCAGTGGAAGCGACTGGTAGCAGGCTTAGTGATAACTTTGCATGACATTCAAATTGTTGTTTTTAAAACGTTTACTGGCATGTTATTCGTTTTGTGAGGTACTTTGGTGATAAATCTTTTTTGGGCATGATTTTTTTCCACATGGCTAACGTATTTTCTGCATAGAAACCGTTATATCAGGTCTCCCACTGTTGTAATATGAGTGGGAGGGACCTTGTTTTAGCGCCTTGTTGCGCAGTTAAAATTCTAGCACAGTCTTCCTGTTTCTTCCTCCTTGATCCAGGACGTCTCTAGAGAGCTCAGGGGTCTTCAAAATTCGTTTTTGAGGGAGGTAATCAGTCACAGCAGATCTGTGACAGTGTGTTTGACTGTGATAAAAGCGTTAAATCTTAATTTGATATCCGTTTTTGGGTACTGAGGGGTTAATCATCCTTTTGCTAATGGGTGCAATCCTCTGCTAATTAATACATTTCTCGTTAAGAATTGTTCACTATAACTGAATTAGTTTTCTTTGTTATTCAACTGTGTTTTTAAAAGCGCTGCAGCGTTTTTTATATTGCTTGCAAACTTATTGAAAGTGATTTCCAAGCTTGTTAGCTTCATTGCTAGTCTATTTAAACATGTCTGATACTGTCAGCATCAACCATTTCACTGTGCCTTTAAGTCAAGTTCTCCTCCCCTCAGGTAGACTATTTAAACACACTTTACCCATAAGACATTGCTTGATTATTAAAGAGTGTTTTGAGACAGCATCTTGTCTCTTTATATCTTAAAGAATAATTAGCCTTGAGCAATCCTTAATATTGGAGGATAATTTCAACCTCTCACTTTCTAAAACTTTGCTCACTTTTTGGCCTTTATTTTGATGGCTTTAACTTTTCGCTAA
This sequence comes from Bombina bombina, assembly GCF_027579735.1. Classification (NCBI taxonomy): domain Eukaryota; kingdom Metazoa; phylum Chordata; class Amphibia; order Anura; family Bombinatoridae; genus Bombina; species Bombina bombina. The sequence continues at coordinate 118,638,886 of NC_069502.1, forward strand.
AACTTGATTTACTAAGTTGAATGGGAAATCAATTTCACTTATTCTTTTGCACCTGTGTCAAGCTGCATCTCTCTTCGTTACCAGTATTCAAACAGACGCTCAGACTATTGCTGACGTCACCTCCGACTCTCAGTATTCACTGTGCAGCACGCCGGAGTTGCTCACACGCTGCAGGCATCAGACTCTGCTCTCCTGTCTCCTTAGACATTGAACTAAACACCATATCCAAGTAAGACTCGCTGTATCTGAAACTAATTTCACTTATTCAAGGTATGTGCACCATCGATAAAGTATATAAGCATGCTAGGACAACTTTATAAAGGGTAATGCATTACTGAAATTCCTATGATTATATATTTGGAAATCGTCAGCCTTCACTGCTCAATTTCTATTATGTGTCATATCAAACTTATTACTTATATCGAATCTCCAAATCTTAACCTACTTTCTAAGAAGTTCATTCATAACATTCATATCTCAATATATAAATTATCTCTGTCTATAAATAATTCATATGAGTCAGTCACAACTACAGAGAATCATAGTTGTGTCATTAAATACTAAATCCACCATTAAAACTGAATACACACAGGAACCTTATACCTAAGTAATGGTATTAAGGAGATTGTGTATTCATACAAAACCTTTATCTGGTAAACTTCAATTACTTACTGATAATATTATTAAAAACAAAACTGTATCCTCACAGAATAATCAAGCCTTAAAAATATATTTAAATTCACACATATTTCTAGGTACAACATGGATCCTATTGAAATGGCTAATCAGATCACCACACTAAATCAAAAGGTGGAAATATTGGCACAAGGACTAACCGAATTGAAAAATGAAAATAGTAGTCTTAAGCAAGTAATAAATGAATTTATTAGTCAAAAAACTGAGACACCTGAACCACAGGTTAATCCCCCCAACTCCTTTTTCTGGTGATCGCACGAAATTTCGTGAATATAAAAATGCATGTTTATTACTTTTTACCTTAAAACCACGAACCTACAGATCAGAAAAGATTAAAGTATTTACAGCAATATCCTACCTAACTAGAGAACCCAGAGCATGGGCAGATAGATTCCTAGAGTCAGAAGATCCTATTTTAAATTCTCTTGAGAATTTCTTCCAAACTATGGCAATACTATACGATGACATTAATAAGCAACAAACTGCAGAAAATAGATTAAGATCCCTTAAACAGGGAAAAAGGCCCGTGGAAGATTACATTTCAGATTTTCAACTATGGGCAACAGACTCAGAGTGGAATACAGTAAGTCTGAAAAATCAATTTCGCCTAGGTTTGTCAGAACACTTGAAGGATGAATTATCTAGAGTGGATTTTCCTGAAAGTTTGGATGCTTTGATTAAGTTATGTATTGCTATGGATAGAAGGTACCGGGAAAGGAAGACTGAAAAACATTTCTTTGAAAGTACTCCCAAAAGAAATTTCCAATCTTATCAAGAAAAAACCCAAATAAATCCCATACCAATGGAAATAGGTACCATACGTGGTCCTCTAAGTTTAGAAGAAAAACAAAGAAGAAGATTAGGCAATCTCTGCCTTTACTGCGGAAATAAAGACCATGATGTTTCCACATGTCCTATACTTTCCCGTCAAAAGAAGGGTAAGTTATTAAATAATTGTTCATGTGAAAAATCTAAAAATATACCCTACCTGTCATTAATATTGTCTTTACAGTGGGACAGCCAACAACTACAGAACGAAGCCATTATTGATTCTGGAGCTGAAGGCTTATTTCTTGTTGAATCTTTAGTTAAACAAAATAAAATACCAATACTGCAGAAATCTTCTCCTGTTTTTGTTAGGGTAATTGACGGATCTCAAATTTTAAAGGGTCCTATCACACACCATACAATACCCTTATTAACCATCACACCTGATGGGCACAAAGAGTTTCTAACATTTGACTTTATTCCCACTTCAATTCACCCTATAGTACTAGGTATACCCTGGTTACAAAAACATAATCCAACCATAGATTGGTCACAAAATAAAATCACTTTCACATCACAATACTGTCAAAAAACATGTTTCCCATATGTCAATATCGCACATATAAGTTCCACATTACCTCAAGAATATCATGATTTCAATGATGTTTTTAATCTTAAGAATGCTGAAACTCTCCCACCTCATAGGCATTTTGATTGCCCAATTGACACTAAACCAGGGATAGAGATACCATCAGGGAAAAGTTTTCCCCTTTCACAAAAAGAATTAAATCATCTAAGAGAATATCTAGATGAGAACCTAAGAAAGGGTTTTATAACCCCATCTTCATCACCAGTTGCATCTTCCATTTTTTTTGTTACAAACAAAGATGGAACACTTAGACCCATAATTGATTATCGTGCCCTAAACGCAGTCACGATAAAAAACAGATATCCGTTACCACTCATCCCGGAAATAATTGAACGACTAACAGGTGCAAACATCTTCACCAAGTTAGATTTAAAAGGTGCATACAATCTAATACGTATGAAATCCGGTGATGAGTGGAAGACAGCATTCAAAACAAGATATGGCCTATTCCAATATAATGTTATGCCTTTTGGTTTGACAAACGCCCCTGCCACATTCCAGTTCTTTATAAATGAGATCTTTAAAGAACTTATGGATGTGTGCGTAATTGTTTACCTAGATGATATCCTCATATATTCAAAATCTATAGAGGACCACAGAAAACATGTAAGATGGGTTCTCTCAACACTTCGTGAACATCAATTATACGCCAAAATGGAAAAATGTCAGTTCCATAAAGACACTATTAAATTTTTGGGATATATAATTTCTCCCAATGGCATACAAATGGACCAAGAAAAGGTAACAGCCATAATCAATTGGCAAACTCCTACAAACCTGAAATCCTTACAAAGATTTCTAGGTTTCTCAAACTTCTATAGGAAGTTTATCAATAACTATTCTACCATTGTACAGCCACTAACAAGATTGACAGGAAAACAAAGATTTGTTTGGGATTCCAATGCTGAATGTGCTTTTCACAATTTGAAACAACAATTCACTACAGCACCAATTTTGAGACTCCCTGATCCAGATCTGCCTTACACCTTGGTGGTGGATGCCTCAAATGTTGGGATTGGTGCAATATTAATGCAACCAGATATACATGACAATCAACTATATCCTATCGCTTATTACTCACGACGGTTAACTACTGCAGAAACTAATTATTCAATAGGCGATAAGGAATTATTAGCCATGAAATCCGCAATGGAACATTGGCGTCATCTCTTGGAGGGGACTGTAATTCCTTTTCAAGTTTTTACAGATCATAAAAATCTTCAATATTTGAAGAAAAATAAAACCCTGTCATCAAGACAAGTGAGATGGGCCCTTTTCTTGGACAGGTTTAATTTCCAACTAACATATATTCCAGGAACAAAAAATGAAAAAGCAGATGCTTTGTCACGTTCTTTTGAGACAACTGAGGAGTCTCAAACTAATACATATATAATTCCACCAACTAAAATCATTGCAGCAACAATACTAGAGACATCTGATATTTATCAAGCACAAAACGTGGATACTCAAATTCCACCTATTTGTACACCAGACACTGAATCTGGATTATATATGAAAGATGGGTTGATCTATGTTCCACCAACTTTAAGGAACCAGATTATCCACCAACACCATGATTCCCCTTTAGCCGGACATCCTGGCATTGAAAAAACCGCTGAACTAATAAGTAGGGAATACTTGTGGCCCCAGATGAAAACTTCCATTCATTCCTATGTGATAAATTGTGACATTTGTGCAAAGAAAAAGAAAGAACATCATAAGCCCTATGGTCTCTTAACACCTTTACCAATACCTTTGAAACCTTGGGATATGATTGGAATTGACTTTATTGTAGATTTACCAATTTCAAATGGTCATAATACCATAATGGTTGTAGTGGACCATTTAACCAAGATGGCCCATTTCATCCCGTTAAAACGAATACCAACTGCTTCTACCACTGCCAAATATTTCCATAGCCATGTAGTTAAATTACATGGTTTACCTGCTTCAATTGTAACTGATCGAGGAAGTCAGTTTACTTCCAAATTTTGGAGATATTTATGTAAAGCTTTACAAATTACACTCAGACTTACGACAGCTTTCCATCCCCAATCAAATGGTCAAACAGAACGTTTGAATCAGACACTTGAACAGTATTTGAGATGTTTTATTTCATCTCAACAGGATGACTGGTTAGAATGGTTACCAAGCGCGGAATTTGCCTATAATAATTCAAACAATACTTCAACAAAAGTCTCTCCCTTTTATGCAACTTATGGTTTTCATCCTCGAACATATCCAAATACTATAACTTCTTCCCATTCTCCATCAGTGTCCAACTACACTGACTCATTGAAAGAAGTTATGGACACACTACAAGATCATTTGGCCTCTGCCAAAGAAGCTCAGAAGAAATACTATATTAAAAAGAGGATACCATCTCCGGTATATAAACCCCGAGATATGGTATGGTTATCAACTAAAAATATCAGGTTACCTGTACCCAGTAAAAAACTTGCTGATCAATTTATAGGACCTTTCCCTATACTCAGGGTAATAAATGACAATGCGGTGACTTTGAAATTACCGGCCACAATGAGAATACATCCCTCGTTCCATGTGTCCTTGGTGAAACCCTATCTGGGAACAACACCTCCGTCCTCTGATCTTTCCATTCTCCCTATACCTGATCCACTGGATTATGAAGTAGATGGGATTTTGGATTCTAGGTATCGTAGAAGAACCCTTGAATACTTGGTACATTGGAAGGACTATGGGGATGATGAAAATTCCTGGGTCCCTCTCCGTGATTTAAATGCACCTGACTTGCTGAAGGACTATCATGTTCGCTTTCCCTTTAAGCCGGGCCCTCGGACTGCTGGGAGGCCCTCTTGAATGGGGGGATCTGTCAGCATCAACCATTTCACTGTGCCTTTAAGTCAAGTTCTCCTCCCCTCAGGTAGACTATTTAAACACACTTTACCAATAAGACATTGCTTGATTATTAAAGAGTGTTTTGAGACAGCATCTTGTCTCTTTATATCTTAAAGAATAATTAGCCTTGAGCAATCCTTAATATTGGAGGATAATTTCAACCTCTCACTTTCTAAAACTTTGCTCACTTTTTGGCCTTTATTTTGATGGCTTTAACTTTTCGCTAAAACTTGATTTACTAAGTTGAATGGGAAATCAATTTCACTTATTCTTTTGCACCTGTGTCAAGCTGCATCTCTCTTCGTTACCAGTATTCAAACGGACGCTCAGACTATTGCTGACGTCACCTCCGACTCTCAGTATTCACTGCGCAGCACGCCGGAGTTGCTCACACGCTGCAGGCATCAGACGCTGCTCTCCTGTCTCCTTAGACATTGAACTAAACACCATATCCAAGTAAGACTCGCTGAATCTGAAACTAATTTCACTTATTCAAGGTATGTGCACCATCGATAAAGTATATAAGCATGCTAGGACAACTTTATAAAGGGTAATGCATTACTGAAATTCCTATGATTATATATTTGGAAATCGTCAGCCTTCACTGCTCAATTTCTATTATGTGTCATATCAAACTTATTACCAAATCTTAACCTACTTTCTAAGAAGTTCATAACATTCATATCTCAATTTATAAATTATCTCTGTCTATAAATAATTCATATGAGTCAGTCACAACTACAGAGAATCATAGTTGTGTCATTAAATACTAAATCCACCATTAAAACTGAATACACACAGGAACCTTATACCTAAGTAATGGTATTAAGGAGATTGTGTATTCATACAAAACCTTTATCTGGTAAACTTCAATTACTTACTGATAATATTATTAAAAACAAAACTGTATCCTCACAGATACAGAGGAATCTGCTTGTTCATTATGTTCAAAAGCCGATGTGGAGCCCAATAGAAATATGTGTACCAATTGTATTGATATTACACGCTGAATGCCGAAGAGAGCATTTTGGATCATTGCCTTTTATGAATAAAAGTCAATCTGTACCGATAAAGAAATTATCACCAGACAACGAGGGGGAAGTTATGCCGTCTAACTCTCCTCACGTGTCAGTACCTGCGTCTCCCGCTCGGGAGGTGCGTAAGATTGAGGCGCCAAGTACATCAAGGCCCTTACAAATCACTTTACATGATATGGCTAATGTTATGAAAGAAGTATTATACAATATGCCCGAATTAAGAGGCAAGCACGATAGCTCTGGGTTAAGGACAGAGCGCGCTGATGACACGAGAGCCATGTCCGATACTGCGTCACAATTTGCAGAACATGAGGGCGGTGAGCTTCATTCTGTCGGTGACGGTTCTGATCCGGGGAGACCGGATTCAGAAATGTCAAATTTTAAATTTAAGCTTGAGAACCTCCGCGTGTTACTAGGGGAGGTGTTAGCGGCTCTGAATGATTGCGATACGGTGGCAATCCCAGAGAAATTATGTAGGTTGGATAGATATTATGCGGTACCGGTGTGTACTGACGTTTTTCCTATACCAAAAAGGCTTACAGAAATTATTAGTAAGGAGTGGGATAGACCCGGTGTGCCCTTTTCCCCTCCTCCGATATTTAGAAAAATGTTCCCTATAGACGCCACCACACTGGACTTATGGCAGACGGTCCCTAAGGTGGAGGGAGCAGTTTCTACTTTAGCCAAGCGTACCACTTTCCCGGTGGAGGATAGCTGTGCTTTCTCAGATCCAATGGATAAAAAATTAGAGGGTTACCTTAAGAAAATGTTTGTTCAACAAGGTTTTATATTGCAGCCTCTTGCATGCATTGCGCCTGTCACGGCTGCAGCGGCATTCTGGTTTGAGTCTCTGGAAGAGGCGATTCGCACAGCACCATTGGATGAGACTTTGAGCAAAGTTAGAACGCTTAAACTGGCTAATGCGTTTGTTTCGGATGCTGTAGTGCATTTAACCAAACTTACGGCTAAAAATTCCGGATTCGCCATACAGGCGCGCAGGGCGCTATGGCTTAAATCCTGGTCAGCAGATGTAACTTCTAAGTCTAAACTACTTAACATTCCTTTCAAAGGGCAGACCTTATTCGGGCCCGGCTTGAAGGAAATTATTGCTGACATTACGGGAGGTAAGGGCCACACCCTTCCTCAGGACAGGGCCAAATCAAAGGCCAAACAGTCTAATTTTCGTGCCTTTCCTAACTTCAAGGCAGGAGCAGCATCAACTTCCTCCGCTCCAAAACAGGAAGGAACTACTGCTCGTTACAGACAGGGTTGGAAAGGCAACCAGTCATGGAACAAGGGCAAGCAGGCCAGAAAGCCTACTTCCGCCCCTAAGACAGCATGAAGACAGGGCCCCCTCTCCGGAGACGGATCTAGTGGGGGGCAGACTTTCTCTCTTCGCCCAGGCCTGGGCAAGAGATGTACAGGATCCCTGGACGTTGGAGATTATATCTCAGGGATACCTTCTGGATTTCAAAACTTCTCCTCCACAAGGGAGGTTTCATCTGTCAAGGTTATCAACAATAATGAAAACAAGGAGGAACGGATGCCCATATAGTAAGATAAAAAGTTCTTTATTTCAAAAAGTAATTAAAAGTTGCAAGTGGGGCAACAGTCAAGAAAACAGGTGTAAGACAGGCGAGACACCTATGGGCTTACATGTTTCGGCGCTTAGCCGTAATCATAGCCTCAGGTGTGACAATTGGCAGTGAGTTTAAAAGAAGTACAATGCATGCTGATTGGTTAAAAGATACAAACAAAAACACGCCTATTTTACACAACAGTAAAAAACATTGGAAATTAACCCTAGATACCATGTATAGCTCGCAGGCATCACAAAACCTAAGGATTGATAGCAAGAGTGAAAATGGGAGAGGGGGGCAAGGTAAATAGCCAATGAAAGATGATGTAAAAAAGAGAGAATGTAAGAAAAGCCTAAATATATATTTAAATTAGAAAATGCAATAAAGACATGATAAAGTATACAGCACAGGGCAAAAAAGACAAGGGCAAAAAACACAAACCAAAAAATATATGTATGTATGTATAACCCTGATATATTGCTCAAGCATGAAAGCAGAGAAAGAGAATAAAGAAAAAACATGATGATGAAAGAGACATGTCTTAATTGTCAAAGTACCTATGTGGTGTACCTAATTTTGTGCACAGTGTGCAAGGTGCAATACATAGGGTTGACCTCTAGGGATGTCAACTATTTTCTTACATTCTCTCTTTTTTACATCATCTTTCATTGGCTATTTACCTTGCCCCCCTCTCCCATTTTCACTCTTGCTATCAATCCTTAGGTTTTGTGATGCCTGCGAGCTATACATGGTATCTAGGGTTAATTTCCAATGTTTTTTACTGTTGTGTAAAATAGGCGTGTTTTTGTTTGTATCTTTTAACCAATCAGCATGCATTGTACTTCTTTTAAACTCACTGCCAATTGTCACACCTGAGGCTATGATTACGGCTAAGCGCCGAAACATGTAAGCCCATAGGTGTCTCGCCTGTCTTACACCTGTTTTCTTGACTGTTGCCCCACTTGCAACTTTTAATTACTTTTTGAAATAAAGAACTTTTTATCTTACTATATGGGCATCCGTTCCTCCTTGTTTTCATTATGGCTTAACACCAGACCACGGATACCCATCTTACTACAGCCCTGCTTACGTTGTCATCCCGGGTGAAGACTACCACGCCCCCCGACACTCACGCACGCACACGCTGAATGCCGAAGAGAGCATTTTGGATCATTGCCAATTCGCACGGATTTCCGTCTGTCCTTTTACTCTGCCTCTCCACAGGGACACCAGCGCAGATGCGGATGCGTTTGTATACGCCGAAGAAAGGTTCCGGCTAGCACGCATTTTGGAGTTTCCCAGGTGGCTTTTGGAGTTTCCTATTCAAACGGACAGCTCACCCCCGGGTGGGTGAAGAGAATTAGCCTATCAGCTGAGCGGTGAGTGGGGGGCATTTGGACCGAAGTCCCGGGACCAACATTTGTTTACATATTTTATGAGATATTTCAACTCTTTATGTGAACTATTACCTTTCTAGCATAGACACATATCCGCGAGTGTACAAACCTTCCCTCCCTACTACTTCATTTAAGGTTATCAACAAATCTAGTAAAGAAAGAGGCATTTCTACAATGTGTACAAGACCTCTTAGTGATGGGAGTGATCCAACCAGTTCCGCGAACGGAACGAGGACAAGGGTTTTACTCAAATCTATTTGTGGTTCCCAAAAAAGAGGGAACCTTCAGACCAATCTTAGACTTAAAAATCTTAAACAAATTCCTAAGGGTTCCATCGTTCAAGATGGAAACCATTCGGACCATTCTGCCCATGATCCAAGAGGGTCAATATATGACCACAGTGGACTTAAAGGATGCCTACCTTCACATACCGATTCACAAAGATCATTATCGGTACCTAAGATTTGCCTTTCTAGACAGGCATTACCAGTTTGTAGCTCTTCCCTTCGGGTTAGCTACGGCCCCGAGAATTTTTACAAAGGTTCTGGGCTCACTTCTGGCGGTACTAGGACCACGAGGCATAGCGGTAGCTCCGTACCTAGACGACATTCTGATTCAAGCGTCAAGTTTTCAGAATGCGAAGTCTCATACAGAGATAGTTCTAGCATTTCTGAGGTCGCATGGGTGGAAAGTGAACGTGGAAAAGAGTTCTCTGTTACCGCTCACAAGGATTCCTTTTCTAGAGACTCTTATAGATTCTGTAGAGATGAAGATTTACCTGACGGTGTCCAGGTTATCAAAGATTCTCAATGCTTGCCGTGCCCTTCACTCCACTCCAAGCCCATCAGTAGCTCAGTGTATGGAGGTAATCGGCTTGATGGTCGCGGCAATGGACATAGTGCCATTTGCGCGCCTGCATCTCAGACCGCTGCAACTATGCATGCTAAGTCAGTGGAACGGGGATTACTCAGATCTGTCCCCTTTGCTAAATCTGGACCAGGAGACCAGAGATTCTCTTCTCTGGTGGTTGTCACGGGTTCATCTGTCCGAATTAATGACATTTCGCAGACCAGATTGGACGATTGTAACAACAGATGCCAGCCTTCTAGGCTGGGGAGCAGTCTGGAACTCCCTGAAGGCTCAGGGATCGTGGACTCAGGAGGAGAAACTCCTACCAATCAACATTCTAGAATTAAGAGCAATATTCAATGCTCTTCTAGCTTGGCCTCAGTTAGCAACACTGAGGTTCATCAGGTTTCAGTCGGACAACATCACGACTGTGGCTTACATCAATCATCAAGGGGGAACCAGGAGTTCCCTAGCGATGTTGGAAGTCTCAAAGATAATTCGCTGGGCAGAGTCACACTCTTGCCACCTGTCAGCGATCTACATCCCAGGTGTGGAGAGCTGGGAAGCGGATTTTCTAAGTCTCCAGACTTTTCATCCGGGGGAGTGGGAACTACACCCGGAGGTATTTGCTCAACTGATTCGTCGTTGGGGCAAACCGGATCTGGATCTTATGGCATCTCGCCAGAACGCCAAGCTTCCTCGTTACGGATCCAGGTCCAGGGACCCAGGAGCGGTGCTGGTAGATGCACTTGCAGCCCCTTGGGTTTTCAACATAGCTTATGTGTTTCCACCTTTTCCGTTGCTACCTCGACTGATTGCCAGGATCAAACAGGAGAGAGCATCGGTGATTCTGATAGCGCCTGCGTGGCCACGCAGGACCTGGTATGCAGACCTAGTGGACATGTCGTCCTGTCCACCATGGTCTCTACCTCTGAGGCAGGACCTTCTAATTCAGGGTCCTTTCAACCATCCAAACCTAATTTCTCTGAGGCTGACTGCTTGGAGATTGAACGCTTGATTCTATCAAAGCGTGGGTTTTCGGATTCGGTTATTGATACATTGATACAGGCTTGGAAACCTGTTACCAGAAAAATTTACCATAAGATATGGCGTAAATATTTATATTGGTGTGAATCCAAGAGTTACTCATGGAGTAAGGTTAGGATTCCTAGGATATTGGCTTTTCTACAAGAGGGTTTAGAAAAGGGCTTATCCGCTAGTTCACTAAAGGGACAGATTTCTGCTCTGTCTATTCTTTTACACAAGCGTCTGGCAGGGAATCCAGACGTCCAGGCTTTTTGTCGGGCTTTGGCTAGGATTAAGCCTGTGTTTAAGGCTGTTGCTCCTCCGTGGAGCTTAAACTTGGTTCTTAAAGTTCTTCAGGGTGTTCCGTTTGAACCCCTTCATTCCATCGATATTAAGCTTTTATCTGGGAAAGTTCTGTTTTTGATGGCTATTTCCTCGGCTCGAAGAGTCTCGGAGTTATCTGCCTTACATTGTGATTCTCTTTATCTGATCTTTCATTCAGACAAGGTAGTCCTGCGTACTAAACCTGGGTTTTTGCCTAAGGTTGTTTCTAACAGGAATATCAATCAAGAGATTGTTGTTCCATCTTTGTGTCCTAATCCTTCTTCAAAGAAGGAACGTCTTTTGCATAATCTAGACGTGGTCCGTGCCCTGAAGTTCTACTTACAGGCAACTAAAGATTTTCGACAAACTTCTTCCCTGTTTGTCGTTTACTCTGGACAGAGGAGAGGTCAAAAGGCTTCGGCTACCTCTCTCTCTTTTTGGCTTCGTAGCATAATACGTTTAGCCTATGAGACTGCTGGACAGCAGCCTCCTGAAAGAATTACAGCTCATTCCACTAGAGCTGTGGCTTCCACTTGGGCCTTTAAAAATGAGGCCTCTGTTGAACAGATTTGCAAGGCTGCAACTTGGTCTTCACTTCATACTTTTTCCAAATTTTCCAAATTTGACACTTTTGCTTCTTCGGGGGCTGGTTTTGGGAGGAAGGCTCTACAGGCAGTGGTTCCTTCTGTTTAATGTTCCTGCCTTGTCCCTCCCTTCATCCGTGTACTTTAGCTTTGGTATTGTATCCCATAAGTAATGGATGACCCGTGGACTGAACACACTTAACAAGAGAAAACTTAATTTATGCTTACCTGATAAATTTATTTCTCTTGTAGTGTGTTCAGCCCACGGCCCGCCCTGTCTTTTTGAGGCAGGTTCTAAATTTTAAATTATAACTCCAGTCACCACTGCACCCTATAGTTTCTCCTTTCTCGTCTTGTTTCGGTCGAATGACTGGATATGACATGTGAGGGGAGGAGCTATATAGCAGCTCTGCTTGGGTGATCCTCTTGCAACTTCCTGTTGGGAAGGAGAATATATCCCATAAGTAATGGATGACCCGTGGACTGAACACACTACAAGAGAAATAAATTTATCAGGTAAGCATAAATTATGTTTTTAAAACGTTTGCTGGCATGTTTAATCGTTTTTTACATATGTTTGGTGATAAAACTTATTGGGGCCTAGTTTTTTCCACATGGCTGGCTTGAATTTTGCCTAGAAACAGTTCCCTGAGGCTTCCCACTGTTGTAATATGAGTGGGAGGGGCCTATTTTGGCGATTTTTTGCACAGCAAAAATTACAGACACAGACATCCAGCTTCTTCGTGAATGATCCAGGACTTCTCTGAAGGGCTCAAAAGGCTTCAAAAGTCGTATTGAGGGAGGTAAAAAGCCACAGTAGAGCTGTGGCAGTTGTGACTGTTTAAAAAACGTTTTTGTCATTTGTTATTCCGTTTTTGGTATTAAGGGGTTAATCATCCATTTGCAAGTGGGTGCAATGCTCTGCTAACTTATTACATACACTGTAAAAATTTCGTTAGTGCAACTGCATTTTTTCACTGTTTTTTCAAAATTTAGGAAAATTTGTGTTTCTTAAAGGCGCAGTAAAGTTTTTTTATATTGCTTGTAAACTTGTTTTAAAGTGTTTTCCAAGCTTGCTAGTCTCATTGCTAGTCTGTTTAAACATGTCTGACACAGAGGAACCTACTTGTTCATTATGTTTGAAAGCCATGGTGGAGCCCCATAGGAGAATGTGTACTAAATGTATTGATTTCACTTTAAACAGTAAAGATCAGTCTTTATCTATAAAAGAATTATCACCAGAGGGTTCTGTCGAGGGGGAAGTTATGCCGACTAACTCTCCCCACGTGTCAGACCCTTCGCCTCCCGCTCAGGGGACGCACGCTTATATGGCGCCAATTACATCAGGGACGCCCATAGCGATTACCTTGCAGGACATGGCTGCAATCATGAATAATACCCTGTCAGAGGTATTATCTAGATTGCCTGAATTAAGATGCAAGTGCGATAGCTCTGGGGTTAGGAGAGATACAGAGCGCGCAAATGCTGTTAGAGCCATGTCTGATACTGCGACACAGCATGCAGAACATGAGGACGGAGAGCTTCAGTCTGTGGGTGACATCTCTGACTTGGGGAAACCTGATTCAGAGATTTCTAATTTTAAATTTAAGCTTGAGAACCTCCGTGTATTGCTTGGGGAGGTATTAGCTGCTCTGAATAACTGTAACACAGTTGCAATTCCAGAGAAATTGTGTAGGCTGGATAGATACTATGCGGTGCCAGTGTGTACTGACGTTTTTCCTATACCTAAAAGGCTTACAGAAATTATTAGCAAGGATTTGGATAGACCCGGTATGTCCTTTTCCCCACCTCCTATATTTAGAAAAATGTTTCCAATAGACGCCACTACACGGGACTTATGGCAGACGGTCCCTAAGGTGGAGGGAGCAGTTTCTACTTTAGCAAAGCGTACCACTATCCCGGTTGAGGACAGTTGTGCTTTTTCAGATCCAATGGATAAATGTTTATTCAACAAGGTTTTATTTTACAGCCCCTTGCATGCATTGCGCCTGTCACTGCTGCAGCGGCGGCATTCTGGTTTGAGGCCCTGGAAGAGGCCATCCAGACAGCTCCATTGAATGAAATTATTGACAAGCTTAGAACGCTTAAGCTAGCTAACTCATTTGTTTCTGGTGCCATTGTTAATTTGACTAAACTAACGGCTAAGAATTCCGGATTCGCCATCCAGGCGCGTAGAGCGCTATGGCTTAAATGCTGGTCAGCTGACATGACTTCAAAGTCTAAATTACTTAACATTCCTTTCAAGGGGCAGATATTATTCGGGCCTGGCTTGAAGGAAATTATTGCTGACATTACTGGAGGCAAGGGTCATACCCTTCCTCAGGACAGGGCAAAATCAAAGGCCAAACAGTCTAATTTTCGTGCCTTTTCGAAATTTCAAGGCAGGAGCAGCATCAACTTCCTCCGCTTCAAAACAAGAGGTTACTGTTGCTCATTCCAGACAGGCCTGGAAACCTAACCAGTCCTGGAACAAGGGCAAGCAGGCCAGAAAGCCTGCTGCTTGCCCCCAAGACAGCATGAAGGAACGGCCCCCTATCTGGAAACGGATCTAGTGGGGGGCAGACTTTCTCTCTTCGCCCAGGCGTGGTCAAGAGATGTTCAGGATCCCTGGGCGTTGGAGATCATATCTCAGGGATATCTTCTGGACTTCAAAGTTTCTCCTCCACAAGGGAGATTTCATCTTTCAAGGTTATCAGCAAACCAGATAAAGAAAGAGGCATTCCTAAGCTGTGTGCAAGACCTCCTAGTAATGGGAGTGATCCATCCAGTTCCGCGGACGGAACAAGGACAGGGATTTTATTAAATTCTGTTTGTGGTTCCCAAGAAAGAGGGAACCTTCAGACCAATCTTGGATCTAAAGATCTTAAACAAATTCCTCAGAGTTCCATCATTCAAAATGGAAACTATTCAGACCATCCTACCCATGATCCAAGAGGGTCAGTACATGACCACAGTGGACTTAAAGGATGCCTACCTTCACATACCGATTCACAAAGATCATCATCGGTTCCTAAGGTTTGCCTTTCTAGACAGGCATTACCAATTTGTAGCTCTTCCCTTCGGGATGCCACTGCCCCGAGAATTTTTACAAAGGTTCTGGGCTCACTTCTGGCGGCTCTAAGACCGCGAGGCATAGCGGTGGCTCCGTATCTAGACGACATCCTGATACAGGCGTCAAGCTTTCAAATTGCTAAGTCTCATACAGAGATAGTTCTGGCATTTCTGAGGTCGCATGGGTGGAAAGTGAACGTGGAAAAGAGTTCTCTATCACCACTCACAAGAGTCTCCTTCCTAGGGACTCTTATAGATTCTGTAGAGATGAAAATTTACCTGACGGAGTCCAGGTTATCAAAACTTCTAAATGCTTGCCTTGTCCTTCATTCCATTCCACGCCCGTCAGTGGCTCAGTGCATGGAAGTAATCGGCTTAATGGTAGCGGCAATGGACATAGTGCCATTTGCGCGCCTGCATCTCAGACCGCTGCAATTATGCATGCTAAGTCAGTGGAATGGGGATTACTCAGATTTGTCCCCTCTACTAAATCTGGATCAAGAGACCAGAGATTCTCTTCTCTGGTGGCTTTCTCGGGTCCATCTGTCCAAGGGTATGACCTTTCGCAGGCCAGATTGGACGATTGTAACAACAGATGCCAGCCTTCTAGGTTGGGGCGCAGTCTGGAACTCCCTGAAGGCTCAGGGATCGTGGACTCAGGAGGAGAAACTCCTCCCAATAAATATTCTGGAGTTAAGAGCAATATTCAATGCTCTTCTAGCTTGGCCTCAGTTAGCAACGCTGAGGTTCATCAGATTTCAGTCGGACAACATCACGACTGTGGCTTACATCAACCATCAAGGGGAACCAGGAGTTCCCTAGCGATGTTAGAAGTCTCAAAGCTAATTCGCTGGGCAGAGTCTCACTCTTGCCACCTGTCAGCGATCCACATCCCAGGCGTAGAGAACTGGGAGGCGGATTTTCTAAGTCGTCAGACTTTTCATCCGGGGGAGTGGGAACTCCATCCGGAGGTGTTTGCTCAACTGGTCCATCGTTGGGGCAAACCAGAACTGGATCTCATGGCGTCTCACCAGAACTGGATCTCATGGCGTCTCGCCAGAACGCCAAGCTTCCTTGTTACGGATCCAGGTCCAGGGAACCCGGGAGCAACGCTGATAGATGCTCTAGCAGCTCCTTGGTTCTTCAACTTGGCCTATGTGTTTCCACCGTTTCCTCTGCTCCCTCGACTGATTGCCAAAATCAAACAGGAGAGAGCATCAGTGATTCTGATAGCGCCTGCGTGGCCACGCAGGACCTGGTATGCAGACCTAGTGGACATGTCATCTCTTCCACCTTGGACTCTGCCTCTGAGGCAGGACCTTCTAATACAAGGTCCTTTCAATCATCCAAATCTAATTTCTCTGAGACTGACTGCATGGAGATTGAACGCTTGATTCTATCAAGGCGTGGCTTCTCCGAGTCAGTCATTGATACCTTAATACAGGCTCGGAAGCCTGTCACCAGGAAAATCTACCATAAGATATGGCGTAAATATCTTTATTGGTGTGAATCCAAGAGTTACTCATGGAGTAAGGTTAGGATTCCTAGGATATTGTTCTTTCTCCAAGAGGATTTGGACAAAGGCTTATCAGCTAGTTCTTTAAAAGGACAGATCTCTGCTCTGTCTATTCTTTTGCACAGCGTCTGGCAGAAGTTCCAGACGTCCAGGCATTTTGTCAGGCTTGGGTTAGGATTAAGCCTGTGTTTATAACTGTTGCTCCCCCGTGGAGCTTAAACTTGGTTCTTAAAGTTCTTCAGGGAGTTCCGTTTGAACCCCTTCATTCCATTGATATTAAACTTTTATCTTGGAAAGTTCTGTTTTTGATGGCTATTTCCTCGGCTCGAAGAGTCTCTGAGTTATCTGCCTTACATTGTGATTCTCCTTATCTGATTTTTCATTCAGACAAGGTAGTTCTGCGTACCAAACCTGGGTTTTTACCTAAGGTGGTTTCTAACAGGAATATCAATCAAGAGATTGTTGTTCCATCATTGTGTCCTAATCCTTCTTCAAAGAAGGAACGTCTCTTGCATAATCTGGACGTAGTCCGTGCCTTGAAGTTTTACTTACAGGCTACAAAAGATTTTCGTCAAACATCTGCCCTGTTTGTCTTTTACTCTGGACAGAGGATAGGTCAAAAAGCTTCAACAACCTCTCTCTCCTTTTGGCTTCGGAGCATAATACGCTTAGCCTATGAGACTGCTGGACAGCAGCCCCCTGAAAGGATTACAGCTCATTCTACTAGAGCTGTGGCTTCCACCTGGGCCTTTAAAAAGGAGGCCCCTGTTGAACAGATTTGCAAGGCTGCGACTTGGTCTTTGCTTCACACCTTTTCAAAATTTTACAAATTTGACACTTTTGCTTCTTCGGAGGCTGTTTTTGGGAGAGAGGTTCTACAGGCAGTGGTTCCTTCCGTTTAAGTTCCTGCCTTGTCCCTCCCATCATCCGTGTACTTTAGCTTTGGTATTGGTATCCCACAAGTAATAGATGATCCGTGGACTGGATACACTTAACAAGAGAAAACATAATTTCTCCTGTTAAGTGTAGTCAGTACACGGGTCATCCATTACTTATGGGATTATAACTCCTCCCTAACAGGAAGTGCAAGAGGATCACCCAAGCAGAGTTGCTACATAGCTCCTCCCCTCTACGTCATACCCAGTCATTCTCTTGCACCTAACTAAAGATAGGACGTGTGAGAGGACTGTGGTGTGTTAAACTTAGTTTTTATTTCTTCAATCAAAAGTTTGTTATTTTAAACGGCACCGGAGTGTGTTGTTTGTTCTCAGGCAGCATTAGAAGAAGAATCTGCCTGAGTTTTCTATGATCTTAGCGGTCGTAACTAAGATCCACTTGCTGTTCTCGGCCATTCTGAGGAGTGAGGTAACTTCAGAACAGGGGATAGCATGCAGGGCCCACCTGCAAGGAAGTATGTGCAGTAAATTATTTTCTAAGGAATGGAATTGACTGAGAAAATACTGCTAATACCGATGTAATGTAAGTGCAGCCTTAAATGCAGTAGTAGCGACTGGTATCAGGCTGATATGTATGTATGTATACTCTGAGGTATTTCTGGGGAATGGAATTTCACTAAGAAAATACTGTCAATATTAAAGTAATATTTGAGCCTGCACTGCAGTGAAAGCGACTAGCAGCAGGCTTATTAATAACACTTCATAATTTTCAATTTTAAAACGTTTACTGGCATGTTAATCTTTTTTCTGAGGTACTTGGTGATAAAACTTTATGGGCATGATTTTTACCACATGGCTGTCGTTTTTTTCTGCATAAAAACAGTTTACTGAGCTTCCCCACTGTTGTAATATGAGTGGGAGGGGCCTATTTTAGCGCTTTATTGCGCAGTAAAAATTTAGTCACAGTCTTCCTATTTCTTCCTCCATGATCCAGGACGTCTCTACAGAGCCCAGGGGTCTCCAAAACTAGTTTTGAGGGAGGTAATCAGTCACAGCAGACCTGTGACAGTGTGTTTGACTGTGATAAAAACGTTTATTATTTCAACTGTTATCCGTTTTGGGTATTAAGGGGTTAATCATCCTTTTGCTGGTGGGTGCAATCCTCTGCTAACTTTATACATTTTCTGTTAAAATTTGGTTGTTTTAACATATTTGGTTCATTGTTAATTCAACTGTGTCACATTTTTATGTTTCGTAAAGGCGCAGTAGCGTTTTTTATATAGCTTGTAAATTTATTTAAAAGTTTTTTCCAAGCTTGCTAGTGTTATTGCTAGTCTGTTTAAACATGTCTGACACAGATGAATCTGTTTGTTCACTATGTTTAAAGGCCAATGTGGAGCCCAATAGAAATTTGTGCACTCAATGTATAGATGTTACTTTGAATAAAAGTCAAACTTTATATGTTAAAAAAATATCACCAGACAACGAGGGGGAAGTTATGCCGACTAACTCTCCTCACGTGTCAGTACCTTCGCCTCCCGCTCAGGAGGTGCGTGATATTGTGGCGCCAAGTACATCAGGGCGGCCCATACAAATTACTTTGCAAGACATGGCTAATGTTATGACTGAAGTACTATCTAAATTGCCAGAATTAAGAGGTAAACGCGATCACTCTGGGGTAAGAACAGAGTGCGCTGATAATAGTAAAGCCATGTCTGATACTGCGTCACAATTTGCAGAACATGAGGACGGAGAGCTTCATTCTGTGGGTGACGGATCTGATCCAAGTAAACTGGATTCAGAGATTTCAAATTTTAAATTTAAGCTTGAGAACCTCCGTGTATTACTAGGGTAGGTATTAGCGGCTCTGAATGATTGTAACACGGTTGCAATTCCAGAGAAAGTATGTAGGATGGATAAATATTTTGCGGTACCGGCGTGTACTGACGTTTTTCCTATACCTAAAAGGCTTACAGAAATTGTTAACAAGGAGTGGGATAGACCCGGTGTGCCCTTTTCACCCCCTCCTATATTTAGAAAGATGTTTCCAATAGACGCCACCACACGGGACCTATGGCAGACGGTCCCTAAGGTGGAGGGAGCAGTTTCTACTTTAGCAAAGCGTACCACTATCCCGGTTGAGGACGGTTGTGTTTTATATTACAACCCCTTGCATGCATCGCGCCTGTCACTGCTGCTGCGGCATTCTGGTTTGAGTCTCTGGAAGAGACCCTTAGCACAGCTCCATTGGATGAGATTATGAACAAGCTTAAAGCCCTTAAGCTAGCTAATTCATTTATTTCTGATGCCGTAGTACACTTAACCAAACTTACGGCTAAGAACTCCGGATTTGCCATTCAAGCGCGCAGAGCGCTGTGGCTTAAATCCTGGTCAGCTGATGTGACTTCTAAATCTAAATTGCTTAATATTCCTTTCAAAGGGCAGACATTATTCGGGCCCGGCTTGAAAGAAATTATCGCTGACATTACTGGAGGTAAGGGCCATGCCCTGCCTCAAGACAGGGCCAAACCAAAGGCTAAACAGTCTAATTTTCGTGCCTTTCGTAACTTCAAGGCAGGAGCAGCATCAACTTCCTCCGCTCCAAGACAAGAAGGAACTGTTGCTTGCTACAGACAGGGCTGGAAACCTAACCAGTCCTGGAACAAGGGCAAGCAGGCCAGAAAACCTGCTGCTGCCCCTAAGACAGCATGAAGTGAGGGCCCCCGATCCGGAAACGGATATAGTGGGGGGCAGACTTTCTCTCTTTGCCCAGGCTTGGGCAAGAGATGTCCAGGATCCCTGGGCGTTGGAAATCATATCTCAGGGATATCTTCTGGACTTCAAAGCTTCTCCTCCACAAGGGAGATTTCATCTTTCAAGGTTATCAGCAAACCAGATAAAGAAAGAGGCGTTTCTACGCTGTGTACAAGACCTCTTACTAATGGGAGTGATCCACCCAGTTCCGCGGTCGGAACACGGGCAAGGATTCTATTCAAATCTGTTTGTGGTTCCCAAAAAAGAGGGAACCTTCAGACCAATCTTGGACTTAAAGATCCTAAACAAATTCCTAAGAGTTCCATCGTTCAAAATGGAAACTATTCGAACCATCTTACCCATGATCCAAGAGGGTCAGTACATGACCACAGTGGATTTAAAGGATGCCAACCTTCAAATACCGATTCACAAGGATCATTACCGGTATCTAAGATTTGCCTTCCTAAACAGGCATTACCAGTTTGTAGCTCTTCCCTTCGGGTTAGCTACGGCTCCAAGAATCTTTACAAAGGTTCTGGGCTCTCTTCTGGCGGTACTAAGACCGCGAGGCCGTACCTAGACGACATTCTGATACAAGCGTCAAGTTTCCAAACTGCCAAGTCTCATACAGAGTTAGTTCTGGCATTTCTAAGGTCGCATGGGTGGAAGGTGAACGTAGAAAAGAGTTCACTATTGCCACTCACAAGAGTTCCCTTTCTAGGGACTCTTATAGATTCTGTAGAAATGAAAATTTACCTGACGGAGGACAGGTTATCAAAACTTCTAAATGCTTGCCGTGTCCTTCATTCCATTCAACACCCGTCAGTGGCTCAGTTCATGGAGGTAATCGGCTTAATGGTAGCGGCAATGGACATAGTACCATTTGCGCGCCTGCATCTCAGACCGCTGCAATTGTGCATGCTAAGTCAGTGGAATGGGGATTACTCAGATTTGTCCCCTCTGCTAAATCTGGATCAAGAGACCAGAGATTCTCTTCTATAGTGGCTTTCTCGGCCACATCTGTCCAAGGGGATGCCCTTCCGCAGGCCAGATTGGACGATTGTAACAACAGACGCCAGCCTTCTAGGTTGGGGCGCAGTCTGGAATTCCCTGAAGGCTCAGGGATCATGGACTCAGGAGGAGAGACTCCTTCCAATAAACATTCTGGAATTAAGAGCAATTTTCAATGCTCTTCTGGCTTGGCCTCAGTTAGCAACTCTGAGGTTCATCAGGTTTCAGTCGGACAACATCACGACTGTGGCTTACATCAACCATCAAGGAGGAACAAGGAGTTCCCTAGCGATGATGGAAGTCTCAAAGATAATTCGCTGGGCAGAGTCTCACTCTTGCCACCTGTCAGCGATCCACATCCCAGGCGTGGAGAACTGGGAGGCGGATTTTCTAATTCGCCAGACCTTTCATCCGGGGGAGTGGGAACTTCATCCGGAGGTGTTTGCCCAACTGCTTCATTATTGGGGCAAACCAGATCTGGATCTCATGGCGTCTCGCCAGAACGCCAAGCTTCCTTGTTATGGATCCAGGTCCAGGGACCGGGGAGTGGTGCTGATAGATGCTCTGACAGCACCTTGGGTCTTCAACATGGCTTATGTGTTTCCACCTTTCCCGATGCTTCCTCGATTGATTGCCAGGATCAAAGAGGAGAGAGCATCGGTGATTCTAATAGCACCTGCGTGGCCACGCAGGACCTGGTATGCAGATCTAGTGGACATGTCGTCCTGTCCACCATGGTCTCTGCCTCTGAGACAGGACCTTCTGATTCAGGGTCCTTTCAAACATCCAAATCTAATTTCTCTGAGGCTGACTGCATGGAGATTGAACGCTTGATTCTATCAAAGCGTGGATTCTCGGAGTCAGTGATTGATACCTTAATACAGGCTAGGATGCCTGTTACCAGGAAAATTTACCATAAAATATGGCGTAAATACTTATATTGGTGCGAATCCAAGAGTTACTCATGGAGTAAGGTTAGGATTCCTAGGATATTGTCTTTTCTACAAGAGTGTTTAGAAAAGGGTTTATCTGCTAGTTCGTTAAAGGGACAGATTTCAGCTCTGTCTATCCTTTTACACAAACGTCTGGCAGAAGTTCCAGACGTTCAGGCTTTTTGTCAGGCTTTGGCTAGGATTAAGCCTGTGTTTAAGACTGTTGCTCCGCCGTGGAGCTTAAACTTAGTTCTTAACGTTCTGCAAGGTGTTCCGTTTGAACCCCTTCATTCCATCGATATCAAGCTGTTATCTTGGAAAGTTCTGTTTTTAATGGCTATTTCCTCGGCTCGAAGAGTCTCTGAGTTATCGGCCTTACATTGTGATTCTCCTTATCTGATTTTTCATTCAGACAAGGTAGTTCTGTGTACTAAACCTGGGTTCTTACCTAAGGTAGTCACTAACAAGAATATCAATCAAGACATTGTTGTTCCATCATTGTGCCCTAACCCTTCTTCAAAGAAGGAACGACTTTTGCACAATCTGGACGTCGTCCGTGCCCTGAAATTTTATTTGCAGGCAACTAAAGATTTTCGTCAAACTTCTTCCCTGTTTGTCGTTTATTCTGGACAGAGGAGAGGTCAAAAAGCTTCGGCTACCTCTCTCTCTTTTTGGCTTCGTAGCATAATACGTTTAGCCTATGAGACTGCTGGACAGCAGCCTCCTGAAAGAATTACAGCTCATTCCACTAGAGCTGTGGCTTCCACTTGGGTCTTTAAGAATGAGGCCTCTGTTGAACAGATTTGCAAGGCTGCAACTTGGTCTTCACTTCACACTTTTTCAAAATTTTACAAATTTGACACTTTTGCTTCTTCGGAGGCTGTTTTTGGGAGAAAGGTTCTACAGGCAATGGTTCCTTCCATGTAAAGATCCTGCCTGTCCCTCCCGTCATCCGTGTACTTTTAGCTTTGGTATTGGTATCCCATAAGTAATGGATGACCCGTGGACTGACTACACTTAACAGGAGAAAATATAATTTATGCTTACCTGATAAATTCATTTCTCCTGTAGTGTAGTCAGTCCACGGCCCGCCCTGTTTTTACGGCAGGTCTAAATTTTAATTAAACTCCAGTCACCACTGCACCCTATAGTTTCTCCTTTCTCGTATGGTTTCGGTCGAATGACTGGATATGACGTAGAGGGGAGGAGCTATGTAGCAGCTCTGCTTGGGTGATCCTCTTGCACTTCCTGTTAGGGAGGAGTTATAATCCCATAAGTAATGGATGACCCGTGGACTGACTACACTACAGGAGAAATGAATTTATCAGGTAAGCATAAATTATATTTTATGCTTACCTGATAAATTTATTTCTCTTGTAGTGTATCCAGTCCACGGCCCGCCCTGTCCTTTTACGGCAGGTTTAAATTTTAATTAAACTACAGTCACCACTGCACCCTATGGTTTCTCCTTTCTTGTCTTGTTTCGGTCGAATGACTGGATATGGCAGTGAGGGGAGGAGCTATATAGCAGCTCTGCTGTGGGTGATCCTCTTGCAACTTCCTGTTGGGAAGGAGAATATCCCATAAGTAATAGATGATCCGTTGACTGGATACACTACAAGAGAAATAAATTTATCAGGTAAGCATAAATTATGTTTTTTTCCCATTCCTGAAACTGTCATATAAGGAAATTGATAATTTTGCTTTATATGTTGTTTTTTCTTTTACATTTTGCAAGATGTCTCAATCTGATCCTGCCTCAGAAGTATCTGCTGGAACTTTGCTGCCTGACATCGGTTCTACCAAAGCTAAGTGCATTTGTTGTAAGATTCTGGAAATTATTTCTCCGAATGCCATTTGTAATAGTTGTCATGATAAACTTTTACATGCAGACAGTGTGTCCATCAGTAATAGTACATTGCCAGTTGCAGTTCCTTCAACTTCTAATGTGCATGATATACCTATGAATTTTAAAGAATTTGTTTCTTATTCTATCCAGAAGGCTTTGTCTGCATTTCCACCTTCTAATAAACGTAAAAGGTCTTTCCCTTGTAAAGGTGTATCCAGTCCACGGGTTCATCCATTACTTGTGGAATATTCTCCTTCCCAACAGGAAGCTGCAAGAGGACACCCACAGCAGAGCTGTCTATATAGCTCCTCCCCTAACTGCCACCCCCAGTCATTCTCTTGCAGCTCTCGACAAGAAAGGAAGTATCAAGAGAGATGTGGTGACTTAGTGTAGTTTTTACCTTCAATCAAAAGTTTGTTATTTTTAAACGGTTCCGGCGTTGTACTGTTTTTACTCTCAGGCAGAAATTGGAAGAAGACTTCTGCCTGGAGGTTTGATGATCTTAGCAGTTTGTAACTAAGGTCCATTGCTGTTCTCACACATAACTGAAGAGTATGGAAGGAAAACTTCAGTTTGAGGGACGTTCTGCAGATTGCCTGCTTTGAGGTATGTTCAGTATATTTTTTTCTAGAGAGATGATAAGGTCTAGAAAATGCTGACAGTGCCTGCTATGTTTAAGGTAAGCCTGATACAGTGATTTAACAACAACTGGGATCATGCTTGCAAAAAGGGATAATATTCATGTTAATACCTATATTTCTTAGTGTAAAAACGGTTTGCAGGATTTATAAATAAAAACGTTTTTTCTCTGAGGGTGATAAATCTTTATTTGGGGCCTAGTTTCCACATGGCTTGTTAGATTACTCCTAGGAGTACTTTTATTAAGGCCCTCTGACTTTGAATGCATGGTGGGAGGGGCCTATTTTCGTTTTCAGTCTGAGACATCCAGCTTCCCTGAAGGAGTCCTCTGGCTTATAGGACCTCTATAGAGGGTTTTGTTCCTGCAGAAATCGTTTTTAAGGGCAGGTAGGAGCCACAGCAGAGTTGTGGCAGTGTGTTTGACTGTTTGTTAACAGGCTTAATGTTTTTCTAATTCTTTTTTGGGCCTGAGGGGTTAATCATCCATTTGCAAGTGGGTGCAATGCTGCTTTAGTCCCTTATACACACTGTAAAAATTTCGTAGAGTTTACTACTTTTTTTCACTGTTTTATGTGGTAGTTTTTTCTCTTAAAGGCACAGTACCGTTTTTTATTATTGCTTTTTTCACATTTATTAAAGTGTTTTCCAAGCTTGCTGGTCTCATTACTAGTCTATTAAACATGTCTGACATAGAGGAAACTCCTTGTTCATTATGTTTAGAAGCCATTGTGGAACCCCCTCTTAGAATGTGTACCAAATGCACTGACCTTTCTATAAATTATAAAGACCATATTATGACTTTTAAAGATTTATCACCTGAGGTTTCTGAGACTGACAAAAGGGAGGTTATGCCATCTAGCTCTCCCCACGTGTCAGAAGCTATAACTCCCACTTAAGGGACGCCAAGTACATCTTGCGCGTCCAATGCGTTTACTTTACAAGACATGGCGGCAGTTATGAATCATACCCTCAATCACAAATTTCAAAAAACTCCAGCCACCATGATAGTTAAAAGACCTTTATTTCTTTCATGTAATTAACAAGAGTCCATGAGCTAGTGACGTATGGGATATACATTCCTACCAGGAGGGGCAAAGTTTCCCAAACCTTAAAATGCCTATAAATACACCCCTCACCACACCCACAAATCAGTTTTACAAACTTTGCCTCCAAGGGAGGTGGTGAAGTAAGTTTGTGCTAGATTCTACGTTGATATGCGCTCCGCAGCAAGTTGGAGCCCGGTTTTCCTCTCAGCGTGCAGTGAATGTCAGAGGGATGTGAGGAGAGTATTGCCTATTGAATGCAGTGATCTCCTTCTACGGGGTCTATTTCATAAGGTTCTCTGTTATCGGTCGTAGAGATTCATCTCTTACCTCCCTTTTCAGATCGACGATATACTCTTATATTTACCATTTCCTCTACTGATTCTCGTTTCAGTACTGGTTTGGCTTTCTACAAACATGTAGATGAGTGTCCTGGGGTAAGTAAGTCTTATTTTCTGTGACACTCTAAGCTATGGTTGGGCACTTTATTTATAAAGTTCTAAATATATGTATTCAAACATTTATTTGCCTTGACTCAGAATGTTCAACTTTCCTTATTTCCAGACAGTCAGTTTCATATTTGGGATTATGCTTTAATTATCATATTTTTCTTACCTCAAAAATTTGACTTTTTTCCCTGTGGGCTGTTAGGCTCGCGGGGGCTGAAAATGCTTCATTTTATTGCGTCATTCTTGGCGCGGACTTTTTTGGCGCAAAAATTCATTTCCATTTCCGGCGTCATACGTGTCGCCGGAAGTTGCGTCATTTTTTTGACGTTATTTTGCGCCAAAAATGTCGGCGTTCCGGATGTGGCGTCATTTTTGGCGCCAAAAGCATTTAGGCGCCAAATAATGTGGGCGTCTTATTTGGCGCCAAAAAATATGGGCGTCGCTTTTGTCTCCACATTATTTCAGTCTCATTTTTCATTTGCTTCTGGTTGCTAGAAGCTTGATGTTTGGCATTTTTTTCCCATTCCTGAAACTGTCTTATAAGGAATTTGATCTATTTTGCTTTATATGTTGTTTTTTCTCTTACATATTGCAAGATGTCTCACGTTGCATCTGAGCCAGAAGATACTACAGGAAAACCTCTGCCTGCTGGATCTACCAAAGCTAAGTGTATCTGCTGTAAACTTTTGGTAGCTATTCCTCCAGCTGTTGTTTGTATTAAATGTCATGACAAACTTGTTAATGCAGATAATATTTCCTTTAGTGATGTACCATTGCCTGTTGCAGTTCCCTCAACATCTAAGGTGCAGAATGTTCCTGATAACATAAGAGATTTTGTTTCTGAATCCATAAAGAAGGCTTTGTCTGTTATTTCTCCTTCTAGTAAACGTAAAAAGTCTTTTAAATCTTCTCTCTCTACAGATGAATTTTTAAATGAACACCATCATTCTGATTCTTTGGACTCTTCTGGTTCAGAGGATTCTGTCTCAGAGATTGATGCTGATAAATCTTCATATTTATTTAAGATGGAATTTATTCGCTCTTTACTTAAAGAAGTAC
Source organism: Bombina bombina (assembly GCF_027579735.1). Classification (NCBI taxonomy): domain Eukaryota; kingdom Metazoa; phylum Chordata; class Amphibia; order Anura; family Bombinatoridae; genus Bombina; species Bombina bombina. The sequence continues at coordinate 118,665,893 of NC_069502.1, forward strand.
TAATTGCTTTCGAAATAGAGGATTCTAGTCCTCTTGATACTAATTCTATACGTTTGGATAAGGTTTTTAAAGCTCCTGCGGTTTTTCCAGAAGTCTTTCCTGTTCCTAATGCTATTTCTGCAGTAATTACTAAGGAATGGGATAGATTGGGTAATTCATTTACTCCTTCTAAACGTTTTAAGCAATTATATCCTGTTCCGCCTGACAGATTAGAATTTTGGGACAAAATCCCTAAAGTTGATGGGGCTATTTCTACCCTTGCTAAACGTACTACCATTCCTACATCAGATGGTACCTCGTTTAAGGATCCTTTAGATAGAAAAATTGAATATTTTCTAAGAAAAGCTTATCTATGTTCAGGTAATCTTCTTAGACCTGCTATATCATTGGCTGATGTTGCTGCAGCTTCAACTTTTTGGTTGGAAACTCTAGCGCAACAAGTAACAAATCGTGATTCTCATGATATTATTATTCTTCTCCAGCATGCTAATAATTTCATCTGTGATGCCATTTTTGATATTATTAGAGTTGATGTTAGATTTATGTCTCTGGCTATCTTAGCCAGAAGAGCTTTATGGCTTAAGACTTGGAATGCTGATATGGCTTCTAAATCAACTCTACTTTCCATTTCTTTCCAGGGAAACAAATTATTTGGTTCTCAGTTGGATTCTATTATTTCAACTGTTACTGGTGGGAAAGGAACTTTTTTACCACAGGATAAAAAGTCTAAAGGTAAAAACAGGGCTAACAATCGTTTTCGTTCCTTTCGTTTCAACAAAGAACAAAAGCCTGATCCTTCGTCCTCAGGAGCAGTTTCAGTTTGGAAACCATCTCCAGTCTGGAATAAATCCAAGCCTGCTAGAAAGGCAAAGCCTGCTTCTAAGTTCACATGAAGGTACGGCCCTCATTCCAGTTCAGCTGGTAGGGGGCAGGTTACGTTTTTTCAAAGAAATTTGGATCAGTTCTGTTCACAATCTTTGGATTCAGAACATTGTTTCAGAAGGGTACAGAATTGGTTTCAAGATGAGACCTCCTGCAAAGAGATTTTTTCTTTCCCATGTCCCAGTAAATCCAGTGAAAGCTCAAGCATTTCTGAATTGTGTTTCAGATCTAGAGTTGGCTGGAGTAATTATGCCAGTTCCAGTTCCGGAACAGGGGATGGGGTTTTATTCAAATCTCTTCATTGTACCAAAGAAGGAGAATTCCTTCAGACCAGTTCTGGATCTAAAATTATTGAATCGTTATGTAAGGATACCAACGTTCAAGATGGTAACTGTAAGGACTATATTGCCTTTTGTTCAGCAAGGGAATTATATGTCCACAATAGATTTACAGGATGCATATCTGCATATTCCGATTCATCCAGATCATTATCAGTTCCTGAGATTCTCTTTTCTAGACAAGCATTACCAATTTGTGGCTCTACCGTTTGGCCTTGCTACAGCTCCAAGAATTTTCACAAAGATTCTCGGTGCCCTTCTGTCTGTAATCAGAGAACAGGGTATTGTGGTATTTCCTTATTTGGACGATATCTTGGTACTTGCTCCGTCTTTACATTTAGCAGAGTCTCATACGAATCGACTTGTGTTGTTTCTTCAAGATCATGGTTGGAGGATCAATTTACCAAAAAGTTCTTTGATTCCTCAAACAAGGGTAACCTTTCTGGGTTTCCAGATAGATTCAGTGTCCATGACTTTGTCTTTAACAGACAAGAGACGTCTAAAATTGATTACAGCCTGTCGAAACCTTCAGTCTCAATCATTCCCTTCGGTAGCCTTATGCATGGAAATTCTAGGTCTTATGACTGCTGCATCGGACGCGATCCCCTTTGCTCGTTTTCACATGCGACCTCTTCAGCTCTGTATGCTGAACCAATGGTGCAGGGATTACACGAAGATATATCATTTAATATCTTTAAAACCGATTGTTCGGCACTCTCTAACGTGGTGGACAGATCACCATCGTTTAATTCAGGGGGCTTCTTTTGTTCTTCCGACCTGGACTGTAATTTCAACAGATGCAAGTCTCACAGGTTGGGGAGCTGTGTGGGGATCTCTGACGGCACAAGGAGTTTGGGAATCTCAGGAGGTGAGATTACCGATCAATATCTTGGAACTCCGTGCAGTTTTCAGAGCTCTTCAGTTTTGGCCTCTTCTGAAGAGAGAATCGTTCATTTGTTTTCAGACAGACAATGTCACAACTGTGGCATACATCAATCATCAAGGAGGGACTCACAGTCCTCTGGCTATGAAAGAAGTATCTCGAATTTTGGTTTGGGCGGAATCCAGCTCCTGTCTAATCTCTGCGGTTCATATCCCAGGTGTAGACAATTGGGAAGCGGATTATCTCAGTCGCCAAACGTTGCATCCGGGCGAATGGTCTCTTCACCCAGAGGTATTTCTTCAGATTGTTCAAATGTGGGGGCTCCCAGAGATAGATCTGATGGCCTCTCATCTAAACAAGAAACTTCCCAGGTATCTGTCCAGATCCCGGGATCCTCAGGCGGAGGCAGTGGATGCATTATCACTTCCTTGGAAGTATCATCCTGCCTATATCTTTCCGCCTCTAGTTCTTCTTCCAAGAGTAATCTCCAAGATTCTGAGGGAATGCTCGTTTGTTCTGCTAATAGCTCCGGCATGGCCTCACAGGTTTTGGTATGCGGATCTTGTCCGGATGGCATCTTGCCAACCATGGACTCTTCCGTTAAGACCAGACCTTCTGTCTCAAGGTCCTTTTTTCCATCCGGATCTGAAATCCTTAAATTTAAAGGTATGGAGATTGAACGCTTGATTCTTGGTCATAGAGGTTTCTCTGACTCCGTGATTAATACTATGTTACAGGCTCGTAAATCTGTATCTCGAGAGATATATTATAGAGTCTGGAAGACTTATATTTCTTGGTGTCTTTCTCATCATTTTTCTTGGCATTCTTTTAGAATACCGAGAATTTTACAGTTTCTTCAGGATGGTTTAGATAAGGGTTTGTCCGCGAGTTCTTTGAAAGGACAAATCTCCGCTCTTTCTGTTCTTTTTCACAGAAAGATTGCTATTCTTCCTGATATTCATTGTTTTGTACAAGCTTTGGTTCGTATAAAACCTGTCATTAAGTCAATTTCTCCTCCATGGAGTTTGAATTTGGTTTTGGGAGCTCTTCAAGCTCCTCCGTTTGAACCTATGCATTCATTGGACATTAAATTACTTTCTTGGAAAGTTTTGTTCCTTTTGGCCATCTCTTCTGCTAGAAGAGTTTCTGAATTATCTGCTCTTTCGTGTGAGTCTCCTTTTCTGATTTTTCATCAGGATAAGGCGGTGTTGCGAACTTCTTTTGAATTTTTACCTAAAGTTGTGAATTCCAACAACATTAGTAGAGAAATTGTGGTTCCTTCATTATGTCCTAATCCTAAGAATTCTAAGGAGAAATCATTGCATTCTTTGGATGTTGTTAGAGCTTTGAAATATTATGTTGAAGCTACGAAATCTTTCCGTAAGACTTCTAGTCTATTTGTTATCTTTTCCGGTTCTAGGAAAGGCCAGAAAGCTTCTGCCATTTCTTTGGCATCTTGGTTGAAATCTTTAATTCATCTTGCCTATGTTGAGTCGGGTAAAATTCCGCCTCAAAGAATTACAGCTCATTCTACTAGGTCAGTTTCTACTTCCTGGGCGTTTAGGAATGAAGCTTCGGTTGACCAGATCTGCAAAGCAGCAACTTGGTCCTCTTTGCATACTTTTACTAAATTCTACCATTTTGATGTATTTTCTTCTTCTGAAGCAGTTTTTGGTAGAAAAGTTCTTCAGGCAGCGGTTTCAGTTTGAATCTTCTGCTTATGTTTTTTGTTAAACTTTATTTTGGGTGTGGATTATTTTCAGCAGGAATTGGCTGTCTTTATTTTATCCCTCCCTCTCTAGTGACTCTTGTGTGGAAAGATCCACATCTTGGGTAGTCATTATCCCATACGTCACTAGCTCATGGACTCTTGTTAATTACATGAAAGAAAACATAATTTATGTAAGAACTTACCTGATAAATTCATTTCTTTCATATTAACAAGAGTCCATGAGGCCCACCCTTTTTTGTGGTGGTTATGATTTTTTTGTATAAAGCACAATTATTCCAATTCCTTATTTTATATGCTTCGCACTTTTTTTCTTATCACCCCACTTCTTGGCTATTCGTTAAACTGATTTGTGGGTGTGGTGAGGGGTGTATTTATAGGCATTTTAAGGTTTGGGAAACTTTGCCCCTCCTGGTAGGAATGTATATCCCATACGTCACTAGCTCATGGACTCTTGTTAATATGAAAGAAATGAATTTATCAGGTAAGTTCTTACATAAATTATGTTTTTCTTATCCTGGGTCCAAACATACAACGTTTCAAGCCAATATGGCTCTTAGTCATGTACATCTTAATTATACAGGTTCCTGCTTTTTATACCCTCACCTGTTAATTATTCATCAACTGTTCATTAACCCATTGTATGAAAAACATATATTTCAACTGCAATAGTGACATCTAGTGGTTGTAATATATAGTACACTTCTCTTTATTTTTGGTGTCTCTTTGCTTTTCAGTAGAATGGATGAACAGTATGTATATCATTAAAAATATAAACATAAAACCTATATACAATGTTAAAAGAGGAGCATAAAATCCAAACATTCTCAATGTCTACACAGTCTACAGAGTATATTTACATCAATCTAAATTTTATTCCTTCACAGAATATATTTTTATTGAGAAAAAATTATTATTCCATTTTATTTGGTTCTTTATCTTTTTATTCTACCATTGTGTGACCTGCTATTCACCAACCATTTAATATGCCCATGGTCAATTCAAATATGTATACAATCCTAACCCATCCATGTATGATTTTCCTTAGTAAAACAAACTCCAATCAAAGAACTTAAGACCCTTGGGGATAAGGCAATCTAGTTTGTGAATCCAGAACATCTCCCTAACTTTAAGGAGATGCTCTCTATCGCCCCCCCTCCTTGGTTTCATCACCTGGTCTATAACTAAGAATCTGAGCTGACTAATACTATGACCTGCAGAGAGGAAGTGAGAGGAAGTGATTGCGATTGTGCTGAGGACTTGGCAAGTCTGTTACTCCGTGCCCCACAAGAGAAGATTCAGGTGTGCTGTTTTCCACTTTTTTGAATTTGATGAATCATACCCTCACAGAGGTATTGTCCAAACTGCCAGGGTTACAAGGAAAGCGAGACAGCTCTGGGGCTAGAACAAATACAGAGCTCTCTGACGCTTTAGTAGCTATGTCTGATATACCCTCATAATGTGCAGAAGTTGAAGCAGGAGAGCTTCTATCTGTGGGTGACTTCTCTGATTCAGGGAAGGAGTTACTTCAGTCTGACTCTGAAATGACAGCATTTAAATTTAAGCTTGAACACCTCCGCGTGTTGCTCAGGGAGATTTTAGCGACCCTGGATGACTGTGACACCATTGTAGTCCCAGAGAAATTGTGTAAAATGGACAAATACTTTGCAGTGCCTGTTTACACTGATGTTTTTCCAATCCCTAAGAGGTTTTCAGAAATTATTACTAAGGAATGGGATAGACCAGGTGTGCCATTCTCTCCCCCTTTTGCTTTTAAGAAAATGTTTCCTATAGATGCCGCTACACGGGACTTGTGGCAGACGGTCCCTAAGGTGGAGGGAGCAGTCTCTACCCTAGCTAAGCGTACAACTATCCCTGTCGAGGACAGTTGTGCTTTCCTAGATCCTATGGATAAGAAATTAGAGGGTTTCCTTAAGAAAATCTTTATACAACAAGGTTTTATTCTTCAGCCTCTTGCATGCATTGCCCTAGTCACTGCTGCAGCGGCTTTCTGGTTCGAGTCTCTGGAGGAGGCTTTACAGGTAGAGACCCCGTTGGATGATATCCTTGACAGGCTTAAAGCTCTTAAGTTAGCCAATTCATTTATTTCTGACGCCGTTTTTAATTTAACCAAGCTAACGGCTAAAAATTCAGGTTTTGCCATTCAGGCACGTAGGGCGCTATGGCTTAAATCCTGGTCAGCTGATGTCACTTCAAAGTCTAAACTTCTCAAGATCCCCTTCAAAGGGCAGACCCTATTTGGGCCTGGACTGAAGGAGATCATTTCTGATATTACTGGAGGAAAAGGCCACGCCCTTCCCCAGGATAGGTCCAACAAGTTAAGGACCAAACAGACTAATTTTCGTTCCTTTCAAAACTTAAGATTGGCTCAGCTTCATCTTCCACTTCTACAAAACAAGAGGGAAATTTTGCCCAGTTCAAGCCAGTCTGGGGACCTAACCAGGCTTGGAACAAGGGGAAACAGGCCAAAAAGCCTGCTGCTGCCTCTAAGACAGCATGAAGGAGTAGCCCCCGATCCGGGACCGGATCTAGTGGGGGGCAGACTTTCTCTCTTCGCCCAGGCTTGGGCAAGAGACATCCAGGATCCCTGGGCTCTGGAGATTGTTTCCCAGGGATATCTTCTGGATTTCAAAGCTTCATCTCCAAAGGGGAGATTTCATCTCTCACAATTATCTGCAAACCAGATAAAGAGAGAGGCATTCTTACATTGCGTTCAAGACCTACTAGTTATGGGAGTGATCCACCCAGTTCCAAAGGAGGAACAGGGGCAGGGCTTCTATTCAAATCTGTTCCCAAGAAAGAGGGAACTTTCAGACCAATCTTGGATCTCAAGATCCTAATTAAATTTCCCATCCTTCAAGATGGAGACTATTCGAACCATCCTACCTATGATCCAGGAGGGTCAATATATGACTACCGTGGACTTAAAGGATGCTTATCTACATATTCCGATACACAGTGATCATCATCAGTTTCTCAGGTTCGCCTTCCTAGACAGGCATTACCAGTTTGTGGCTCTTCCCTTCGGGTTAGCCACGGCACCAAGAATCTTTACGAAGGTTCTAGGGTCCCTTCTGGCGGTTCTAAGACCACGGGGTATAGCAGTAGCCCCTTACCTAGATGACATCCTGATACAGGCGTCAACTTTTCATATCGCCAGGTCCCTTATGGACATTGTTCTGGCATTCCTAAGGTCTCACGGGTGGAAGGTGAACGAAGGAAAGAGTTCTCTCTCACCTCTCACAAGAGTTTCCTTCCTAGGAACTCTGATAGATTCAGTAGAAATTAAGATTTATCTGACAGAGGTCAGGTTGTCAAAACTTCTAACTTCCTGCCGTGTTCTTTATTTTATTTCTCGTCCGTCAGTGGCTCAGTGTATGGAGGTAATCGAATTAATGGTAGCGGCAATGGACATAGTTCCGTTTGCCCGCCTACATCTCAGACCACTGAAACTTTGCATGCTCAATCAGATTTGTCCCCTCTACTAAATCTGGATCAAGAGACCATGGATTCTCTTCTCTGGTGGTTATCTCGGGTCCATCTGTCCAAGGGAATGAGTTTCCGCAGGCCAGAATGGACTATAGTAACGACAGATGCCAGCCTTCTGGGCTGGGTTGCAGTCTGGAACTCCCTGAATGCTCAGGGTTCGTGGACTCAGGAGGAGGCCCTCCTTCCGATAAACATTCTGGAACTAAGAGCGATATTCAATGCTCTTCAGGCTTGGCCTCAGCTAGCTGCGGTCAGGTTCATCAGATTTCAGTCGGACAACATCACGACTGTAGCCTATATCAACCATCAGGGGGGAACAAGGAGCCCCCTGGCAATGTTGGAGGTTTAAAAGATAATTCTATGGGCAGAGGTTCACTCTTGCCATCTCTCAGCTATCCATATCCCAGGAGTAGAGAACTGGGAGGCGGATTTTCTAAGTCGGCAGACTTTTCATCCGGGGGAGTGGGAGCTCCATCCGGAGGTATTTGCCCAGTTGATCCAACTTTTGGGCAAACCAGAACTGGATCTCATGGCATCTCGTCAGAACGCCAAGCTTCCTTGTTACGGGTCCAGGTCCAGGGATCCCAAGGCAGCGCTGATAGATTCTCTAGCAGCGCCCTGGTCCTTCAGCCTGGCTTATGTGTTTCCGCTGTTTCCTCTGCTCCCTCGTCTGATTGCCAAGATCAAGCAGGAGAGAGCTTCGGTGATCTTGATAGCCCCTGCGTGGCCACGGAGGACTTGGTATGTAGATCTGGTGGACATGTCATCCTTTCCACCATGGACTCTGCCGCTAAGGCAGGACCTTCTACTTCAAGGTTCCTTCAAACATTCAAATCTAATTTCTCTACATCTGACTGCTTGGAGATTGAACGCTTGATTCTATTAAAGCGTGGTTTCTCTTGTAAGGTGTATACAGTCCACAGATTCATCCTTTACTTGTGGGATATTCTCCTTCCTAACAGGAAGTGGCAAAGAGAGCACACAGCAGAGCTGTCCACTCTCTTTGCCGGCTCTAAGCAATAGGGTCTCTCTCGGAAGGGTAAAGTGAATGTGGTGTTAGATTTGTAGTTTTTGTTCTACAAGCAAAAGTTTTTTTTTTTTAAATGGTACCGGTTTGTACTATTTACTCTCCAGCAGAAAAGGGATGAAGATTTCTTCAGAGAGGAAGATGATTTTAGCATGTTGTAACTAAAATCCACTGCTGTTCCCACACAGGACTGAGGATTACAAGAAAATTTCAGTTGGGGGGAACGGTTTGCAGATTAGGCTGCAATAAGGTATGTTCAGTCATTTATTTGTAGACAAGACTGTGATAATGCTAGAAAAGGACTGATACGATCCCCATGAGGGAAGGGTAAGCTTTATTCAGAGACTAAGTATGGAATTACAAGCTTACATGACAGGGCTAATTTATGCTGATTGACACTATTTTATGGGTTGACACTTTTATGGCAAACGGTTTTTACTTATAAATATCGTTTTTGAGACACTTAGCAGGTCCCTTTGGGTTTCTTTCAGGGGTTGTTACCCACATGGCTAATACTATAACTCCTAGGAGTGTTTCTTTAGGCCTCACAACACCGGAGTAAGGTGGGAAGGGCCTAATTTCGCGCCTCAGATGCGCAGTTAGATTGACTAGATCTTCAGGCTGTGTTCACATGGTGGCTCCTGCTACAGTTTGAGGACCCATAAGAAGCTTTTTCCCCATAAATCCGACTCCTAAGGGAAGGTAGGGCCACAGCAGAGCTGTGGCAAGGTGCTAAAATTGTTTTAACCGGTCTATTGGCTTACTATTGATCCGGTTTGGGCATTAAGGGGTTAATCGATTATTTTGCTAGTTGTATAATCTTACCAATGCTTTAGGTACATACTGTGAAAATTTCAGAAAGTTTAGTGCATTTTTCACTGTTTTGGAAAATTGTGTGCCTTTTTTATTCCTTAAAGGCACAGTAACGGTTTTTTTGCAAAGTGTGTTTTTGCTTGATTAATGTGATTTCTAAGCCTGTTTGTCTTACTACTAGTCTGTTAAACATGTCTGTCACCAAGGAAAATCCTTGTTCAATGTGTTTAGAAGCCATGGTGGAACCCCCTCTCAAAATGTGTCCCACGTGTATTGATATGTCTATACATTTTAAAGACCATATTGTTGCACTTAAAAATGTGGCCCAAGATGATTCTCAGACAGAAGGTAATGAGGTTAGCCCGTTGACCTCTCCCCAAGTGTCACAACCAGTTATGCCCGCTCAAGCGACGCCTAGCACCTCTAGCGCGTCTAACTCTTTTACCTTTCAAGATTTGGCGGCAGTTATGGATAATACCCTCTCAGTATTTTTATCTAAGCTACCCGTGTTACCTGCAAAGCGTGATAGCTCTGTTTTAAGAACAGATTATGAGCCTTCTGACGCTTTAGTAGCCGTATCCAATATACACTCACAACGCTCTGAAATGGGGGCGAGGGAGGTGCTGTCTGAGGGAGAAATTACTGATTCGGGAAAGGTTGCTCCTCAGACAGACTTAGATATGTTGGCTTTTAAATTTAAACTAGAACACCTCCGTTTATTACTCAGGGAGGTATTAGTTACTCTGTATTACTGTGACCCGTTGGTGGTTCCAGAGAAATTGTGTAAAATGGACAAGTACCTAGAAGTTCCTGTTTACACTGATGTGTTCCCGGTCCCTAAGAGGATTGCGGATATAGTAACTAAGGAGTGGGATAGACCAGGTATTCCGTTTGTTCCCCCTCCTGTTTTTAAGAAAATGTTCCCCATATCTGACACCACTCGGGACTCGTGGCAGACAGTCTCTAATGTGGAGGGGGCTGTTTCTTCACTTGCTAAATGCACAACCATACCAATTGAGGACAGTTGTGTTTTTAAAGACCCTATGGATAAAAAGTTAGAGGGTTTACTTAAGAAAATTTTTGTTCATCAAGGTTTTCTTCTCCAACCTATAGCGTGCATTGTTCCTGTAACTACTGCAGCTGCTTTCTGGTTCGAGGCGCTGGAAGATGCGCTCCAGACGGAGACCTCATATGAGGATATTATGGACAGAATTAAGGCTCTTAAGATGGCTAATTCTTTTATCACAGATGCCGCTTTCCAACTAGCTAAGTTAGCGGCAAAGAATTCAGGTTTCGCCATTCTGGCGCACAGGGCGCTATGGCTCAAGTCCTGGTCGGCCGATGTGTCGTCAAAATCCAAACTGCTGAACATCCCTTTCAAAGGAAAGACCCTTTTTGGGCCTGAATTGAAAGAGATTATCTCAGAAATCACTGGGGGAAAATGCCATGCTCTCCCTCAGAACAAGTCCTTTAAGACAAAGAACAAACAAAATAATTTTCGTTAATTTTGAAATTTCAGGAGCGGTCTCGCTTCATCCTCCCCTGCTGCAAAGCAAGAGGGTAACACTTCACAACCCAGGGCAGCTTGGAAACCTTACCAGGGCTGGAACAAGGCTAAACAGGCCAAGAAGCCTGCAGCTGCTTCCAAGACAGCATGAAGGGGTAGCCCCCGATCCGGGACCGGATCTAGTAGGGGGCAGACTCTCTCTCTTCGCTCAGGCCTGGGCAAGAGACGTACACGATCCCTGGGCCTTAGAGATTGTATCCCAGGGATATCTTCTAGAATTCAAGGACTCCCCTCCCAGGGGAGGTTTCCATATTTCTCGTCTGTCTACAGACACGACAAAGAAAGAGGCGTTCTTACGCTGTGTAGAAGACCTACATACAATGGGAGTGATCCACCCAGTTCCAAATGCGGATCAAGGGCTGGGGTTTTACTCAAATCTGTTTGTGGTTCCCAAAAAAAGAAGGAACTTTCAGACCAATCCTGAATCTCAAAATTCTAAACAAATTCTTCAGAGTCCCATCATTCAAGATGGAGACCATTCGGACAATCTTACCAATGATCCAGGAGGGTCAATATATGACTACCGTGGATCTAAAGGATGCGTATCTACACATTCCTATCCACAAAATTATCACCAGTTTCTCAGGTTTTCCTTTCTGGACAAGAGAATTTTCACAAAGTGCTAGGGTCCCTCCTGGCGGTGCTAAGACCGCGGGGCATAGCAGTGGCGCCTTATCTAGACGACATCTTAATTCAGGCGTCAACTTTCCAAAGAGCCAAGTCTCACACGGAAATCGTAGTGGCCTTTCTGAGGTCTCACGGGTGGAAAGTAAACATCAAAAAGAGTTCTCTCTCCCCCCTCACAAGAGTTCCTTTCCTAGGAACACTAATAGACTCGGTAGAAATGAAAATATTTCTGACGGAGGTCAGAAAGTTAAAACTCTTAACTGCTTGCCGAGCTCTTCATTCCATTCCTCGGCCGTCTGTAGCTCAGTGCATGGAGACAATCTGACTAATGGTAGCGGCAATGGACATAGTCCCTTTTGCATGGATACACCTCAGACCACTGCAACTATGCATGTTCAAACAGTGGAATGGGGATTATGCAGATTTGTCTCCTCAAATACAGTTGGACCAGGGGACCAGAGATTCTCTTCTCTGGTGGTTGTCTCAGGATCACCTGTCTCAGGGAATGTGTTTCCGCAGACCAGAGTGGATCATCGCCAGTCTGTTGGGCTGGGGTGCTGTCTGGGACTCCCTGAAAGCTCAGGGCTTATGGTCTCGGGAAGAAGCTCTTCTCTCGATAAACATTTTGGAACTGAGGGCGATATTCAACGCTCTTCAGGCATGACCTCAGCTAGCTGCGGCCAAATTCATCAGATTTCAGTCGGACAACATCAAGGGCTGGGAACAAGGAGTCCCCTAGCAATGATGGAAGTAACCAAAATAATCAGGTGGGCGGAGGATCACTCTTGCCACCTCTTAGCAATTCACATCCCAGGAGTAGACAACTGGGAAGCGGATTTTCTAAGTCGTCAGACTTTACATCCGGGGAGTGGGAACTCCACCCGGAGGTATTTGCCCAGCTGACTCAGCTATGGGGAACTCCAAAATTGGATCTGATGGCGTCCCGTCAGAATGCCAAACTTCCTCTTTACGGGTCCAGGTCCCGGGATCCCCAGGCGGTGTTGATAGATGCTCTAGCAGCACCTTGGTCCTTCAATCTGGCCTATGTGTTTCCACCGTTTCCTCTCCTTCCTCGTCTGGTTGCCAGAATCAAGCAGGAGAGGGCGTCAGTGATTCTAATAGCGCCTGCGTGGCCACGCAGGACTTGGTATGCAGTCCTAGTGGACATGTCATCCGTTCCACCATGGACTCTGCCAATGAGGCAGGACCTTCTACTTCAAGGTCCTTTCAAACATCCAAATCTAATTTCTCTGCGTCTGACTGCTTGGAGATTGAACGCCTAATTCTATCTAAGCGTGGTTTCTCTGAGTTGGTTATCGATACCCTGATTCAGGCTAGAAAGCCTGTCACCAGGAAAATCTACCATACGATTTGGCGAAAATATCTTTGTTGGTGCGAATCCAAGGGTTACTCATGGAGTAAGATTAGGATTCCCAGGATATTATCCTTTCTCCAAGAAGGATTGGAGAAAGGATTATCAGCTAGTTCCTTAAACGGACAGATATCTGCTTTGTCTATTCTTTTACACAAACATCTGGCAGAGGTTCCAGACGTTCAAGCATTTAGTCAGGCTTTAGTCAGAATCAAGCCTGTTTATAGACCTGTGGCTCCGCCATGGAGTCTGAATTTAGTTCTTTCAGTTCTGCAAGGGGTTCCGTTTGAACCTTTACATTCCATAGATATTAAACTTTTATCTTCGAAAGTTTTGTTTTTGGTAGCTATCTCTTCTGCTCGAAGAGTTTCAGAGTTATCTGCTTTGCAGTGTGACTCACCTTATTTGGTGTTCCACGCAGATAAGGTAGTTTTGCGTACCAAACCCGGTTTTCTTCCTAAGGTTGTGTCTAATAAGAATATTAATCAGGAAATTCTTGTTCCTTCTCTGTGTCCTAATCCTTCTTCGAAGAAGGAACGTCTGTTACACAATCTTGATGTGGTTCGTGCTTTAAAGTTCTATTTACAAGCAACTAAGGATTTCAGACAAACAACTTCATTGTTTGTCATCTATTCTGGTAAGAGGAGAGGTCAGAAGGCGACTGCTACCTCTCTTTCCTGTTGGCTGAAATGCATCATCCGTCTGGCCTATGAGACTGCTGGCCAGCAGCCTCCTGAAACAATTACTGCTCATTCTACCAGAGCAGTGACTTCCACATGGGCTTTTAAAAATGAGGCTTCTGTTGAACAGATTTGTAAGGCAGCGACTTGGTCTTCGCTGCATGCTTTTTCCAAATTTTACAAATTCTATACTTTTGCTTCTTCGGAGGCTATTTTTGGGAGAGAGGTTTTATAAGCAGTGGTGCCTTCCGTTTAAGGTACCTGTCTTGTTCCCTCCCTTCATCCGTGTCCTAAAGCTTTGGTATTGGTATCCCACAAGTAAAGGATGAATCCGTGGACTGGATACACCTTACAAGAGAAAACAGAATTTATGCTTACCTGATAAATTACTTTCTCTTGTGGTGTATCCAGTCCACGGCCCGCACTGGCTATTAAGTCAGGTAGATTTTTTTGTTTAAACTACAGTCACCACTGCACCCTATGGTTTCTCCTTTTTCTTCCTAACCTCCGGTCGAATGACTGGGGGGTGGAGCTAGAGGGGGAGCTATATGGACAGCTCTGCTGTGTGCTCTCTTTGCCACTTCCTGTTAGGAAGGAGAATATCCCACAAGTAAAGGATGAATCCGTGGACTGGATACACCACAAGAGAAAGTAATATATCAGGTAAGCATAAATTCTCTTTTTTAAGAATCAGTCATTGATACCTTAATTCAGGCTCGAAAGCCTGTCACCAGGAAAATCTATCATAAGATATGGTGTAAATATCTTCATTGGTGAGAATCCAAGGGTTACTCATGGAGTAAGGTCAGGATTCCTAGGATAACAGATTTCTGCTCTGTCTATTCTTTTGCACAAACGTCTGGCTGAGGTTCCAGACGTTCAGGCGTTTTTTCAGGCTTTAGTTAGAATCAAGCCTGTGTTTAAACCTGTTGCTCCGCCATGGAGTTTAAATTTAGTTCTTAAGGTTCTTCAAGGGGTTCCGTTTGAACCTTTGCTTTCCATAGATATTAAGCTTTTATCTCGGAAAGTTCTATTTTTAGTAGCTATCTCCTCGGCTCGACGAGTTTCGGAGTTATCTGCTTTACAGTGTGATTTCCCCTTATTTGATTTTCCATGCAGATAAGGTAGTGTTACGTACCAAACCTTGGTTTCTGCCTAAGGTGGTATCTAATAAGAATTTCAATCAGGAGTTTGTTGTTCCTTCCCTATGTCTTAATCCTTTTTCAAAGAAGGAACGTCTATTACACAATCTTGATGTGGTTCGTGCTTTAAAGTTTTATTTACAAGCTACGAAGGATTTTTGTCAAACATTTGCTTTGTTTGTTGTCTACTCTGGAGGAGGCCAAAAGGCTTCGGCAACTTCTCTTTCCTTTTGGCTAAGAAGCATAATTCGCTTAGCTTATGAGACTGCTGGCCAGTAGCCTCCTGAAAGAATTACTGCTCATTCTACTAGAGCAGTAGCTTCCACATGGGCTTTTAAACATGAGGCCTCTGTTGAACAGATTTGTAAGGCGGTGACTTGGTCTTCACTTCATACCTTTTCTAAATTCTATAAATTTGATACTTTTGCTTCTTCGGAGGCTATTTTTGGGAGAAAGGTCTTACAGGCAGTGGTGCCTTCCGTTTAAGTTTCCTGCCTTGTCCCTCCCTTCATCCGTGTCCTAAAGCTTTGGTATTGGTATCCCACAAGTAATGGATGAACCCGCGGACTGGATACACCTTTACAAGAGAAAACTACATTTATGCTTACCTGATAAATTTATTTCTCTTGTGGTGTATCCAGTCCACGGCCCGCCCTGTTATTTTAAGGCAGATGTTTTTTATTTTTAAACTACAGTCACCACTGCACCCTATAGTTTCTCCTTTTTTTCTTGCTTGTCTTCGGTCGAATGACTGTGGGTGGCAGTTAGGGGAGGAGCTATATAGACAGCTCTGCTGTGGGTGTCCTCTTGCAGCTTCCTGTTGGGAAGGAGAATAGCCCACAAGTAATGGATGAACCCGTGGACTGGATACACCACAAGAGAAATAAATTTATCAGGTAAGCATAAATTTTGTCTTTAAAACTTCTCATTTAGTTGATGAAATTTCAAATGACCAAAAACATAATAATTTATCCTCCTCTGATGAGGATCTATCTGTTACAGAAGATCCTTCCTCAGACATTGACACTGACAAATCTACTTATTTATTTAAAATAGAGTATATGCATTCTTTATTAAAAGAAGTGTTAATTACTTTGGATATTGAGGTAACCAGTCCTCTTGACGTTAAGTCTAATATACGTTTAAATGCTGTTTTTATACCTCCTGTGGTTTCTCCAGGGTTTTTTCCTATTCCTGAGGCTATTTCTGATATGATTTTTAAGCAATTGAAAAAGCCAGGTACTTCTTTTATTCCTTGTTCAAGGTTTAAAAAAATGGTATCCTTTACCAGCAAATTCTATAGAGTTTTGGGAAAAAAATCCCCAAAGTTGTTGGGGCTATTTCTACTCTTGCTAAACGTACCACTATTCCTATGGAAGATAGTATTTCCTTTAAGGATCCTTTTAGATAGGAAGCTTGAATCTTATCTAAGGAAACTTATTTATATTCAGGTCATCTTCTCAGACCTGCAATTTCTTTGGCTGATGTTGCGGCTGCATCAACTTTCTGGTTGGAGAATTTATCGCAACAAGAATTGGATTCTGACTTATCTAGCATTATTCACTTACTGCAATATGCTAATCATTTTATTTGTGATGCCATTTTTGATATTATCAAAATTGATGTTAAATCCATGTCTTTAGATATTTTAGCTAGAAGAGCTTTGTGACTTAAATCTTGGAATGCTGATATGACATCTAAGTCTAGATTACTATCTCTTTCTTTCCAAGGTAATAATTTATTTGTTTCTCAGCTGGATTCTATTATTTCAACTATTACTGGGGGAAAGGGAGTTTTTCTGCCTCAGGATAAAAAAAAACCTAAGGGTAAATCTAAGACTTCTAACCGTTTTCCTTTCGTCAGAATAAGGAACACAAATCTAAGCCTTCCTCAAATTGGAATAAATCCAAGCTATTTAACAAACTAAAGTCAGCCCCTAAATCCGCATGAAGGTGCGGCCCTCATTCCAGCTCAGCTGGTAGGGGGCAGATTAAGGTTTTTCAAAGATATTTGGATAAATTCTGTCCAAAATCAATGGATTCAGAGCATTGTCTCTCAAGGGTATCGAATAGGATTCAGAGTAAGACCTCCTGTGAGAAGATTTTTTCTCTCACGTATCCCAGCAAATCCAGTAAAAGCTCAGTCTTTCCTGAAGTGTGTTTCAGACCTGGAGTCTTCAGGGGTAATCATGCCAGTTCCTTTTCGGAAACAGGGTCTGGGGATTTATTCAAATCTATTCATTGTCCCAAAGAAGGAAAATGTATTTATTTATTATTATAACATTTTGAATTGTTATGTAAGAGTACCAACCTTAAAGATGGTGACTATAAGGACTATTCTGCCTTTTGTGCAGCAAGGACATTATATGTCTACAATAGACTTGCAGGATGCCGATTCATCCAGAACATTATCAGTTCCTGAGATTCTCTTTTCTAGACAAGCATTACCAATTTGTTGCTCTTCCATTTGGCCTAGCAACAGCTCCAATAATTTTTTCAAAGGTTCTAGGTGCCCTACTCTCTGTAATCAGAGAACAGGGTATTGCAGTGTTTCCTTATTTGGACGATATCTTGGTACTAGCTCAGTCTTTACTTTGTGCAGAATCTCACACGAATCAACTAGTGTTTCTTCAAAAACATGGTTGGAGGATCAATTTACCAAAAAGTTTCTTGATTCCTCAGACAAGGGTCACCTTTTTAGGTTTCCAGATAGATTCAGTGTCCATGACTCTGTCTCTAACAGACAAGAGGCGTTTGAAATTGGTTGCAGCCTGTCGGCACCTTCCGTCTCAGTCATTCCCTTCAGTGGTTATGTGCATGAAAGTTTTAGGCCTCATGACTGCAGCATTGGACGCGATTCCTTTTGCTCGTTTTCACATGAGACCTCTTCAGCTTTGTATGCTGAATCAATGGTGCAGGGATTATACAAAGATATCACAGTTAATATCCTTAAATCCCAATGTTCGACACTCTCTGACGTGGTGGTTAAATCCCCAGCGTCTAGTTCAAGGGGCTTCTTTTGTTCGGCCAACCTGGACTGTGATCTCTACAGACGCAAGTCTTTCAGGTTGGGGAGCTGTCTGGGGATCTCTGACAGCACAAGGGTTTTGGAAATCTCAAGAGGCGAGATTACCAATCAATATTTTAGAAATCAGTGCAATTCTCAGAGCTCTTCAGTTTTGGCCTCTGTTGAGGAGAGAACCGTTCATTTGTTTTCAGACAGACAATATCACAACTGTGGCATATGTCAATCATCAGGGTGGGACTCACAGTCCTCAAGCTATGAAAGAAGTATCTTAGATACTTGCTTGGGCGGAATCCAGCTCCTGTCTAATCTCTGCGGTACATATCCCAGGTGTAGACAATTGGGAGGCGGATTATCTCAGCCGTCAGACTTTACATCCAGGGGAGTGGTCTCTCCATCCAGATGTGTTTTCTCAGATTTTTTAGATGTGAGGTCTTTCAGAGATAGATCTCATGGCCTCTCATCTAAACATGAAACTTACCAGATACCTGTCCAGGTCCAGGGTTATTCAGGCGGAAGCAGTGGATGCGCTGACACTTCCTTGGTTTTATCATCCTGCTTACATCTTCCCGCCTCTAGTTCTTCTTCCAAGAGTGATCTCCAAAATCATCATGGAACAATTGTTTGTGTTGCTGGTGGCTCCAGCATGGTCACACATGTTTTGGTATGCGGATCTGGTTCGGATGTCCAGTTGCCAACCTTGGCCACTTCCGTTAAGGCCAGACCTACTATCTCAAGGTCCGTTTTTCCCTCAGGATCTAAAATCATTAAATTTGAAGGTATGGAAATTGAACGCTTAGTACTGAGCCATAGAGGTTTCTCTGACTCGATAATTAATACTATGTTACAAGCTCATAAATCTGTTTCTAGAAAGATTCATTATCGAATTTGGAAGACCTACATTTCATGGTGTTCTTCTCATAAATCAATTTCTCCTCCTTGGAGTCTGAATTTGGTTTTGAAGGCATTACAGGCTCCTTCATTCGAGCCTATGCATTCTTTGGACATTAAACTTCTTTCTTGGAAAGTGTTGTTCCTTTTGGCTATCTCTTCTGCTAGAAGAGTTTCTGAGCTATCTGCTCTTTCTTGTGAGTCTCCTTTTCTGATTTTTCATCAGGATAAGGCGGTTTTGCGGACTTAATTTCAATTTTTACCTAAGGTTGTGAATTCTAACAACATTAGTAGAGAAATTGTTGTCCCTTCTTTTTGTCCTAATCCTAAGAATTCTTTGGAAAGATCCTTACATTCTTTGGATGTGGTAAGTGAAATATTATGTTGAAGTTACTAAAGATTTCAGGAAAACTTCTAGTCTGTTTTATTTTCTGGTCCTAGAAAAGGTCAGAAGGCTTCTGCTGTTTACTTGGCTTCTTGGATGAAGCTTTTGATTCATCAAGCTTTTTTGGAGTCAGGTAAGACCCCGCCTCAGAGAATTACAGCTCATTCTACTAGATCAGTCTCCACTTCATGGGCTTTTAAGAATGAAGCTTCAGTTGATCAGATTTGCAAAGCGGCAACTTGGTCCTCTTTGCATACATTTACTAAATTCTACCGTTTTGATGTATTTGCTTCTTCAGAAGCAGTTTTTGGTAGAAAAGTTCTTCAGGCAGCTGTTTCAGTTTGATTCTTCTGCTGATGTTTTAAAGGGCCACTGTAAGTAAATATTTTCTATGCCTGTTACTAACTAACTACCCCAAATACGCTTTTTATCAATAGCATTTCATTACCATATCTCTACCGTATATCAGAAATCTTGTCTGCAAATTTAATTGTTTTCCAAACCCACTCCGTGGGTATCCTTTGCTCTGTACCAATCCGTTTACAATACCTAGGTTTCAAAATGGCGCTTTAAACACAAATTTATTGGTTTAAGTATTTTGAACATGCAGTGCTGAAAATAGTGGGCAGGATAACGTGACATCATCAGCAAATAAAAGATATAACTTTTAGAACGTTATGAAACTTCGTTTTGGAGAAAATATAGGTCAGTAGGTTTTAATTAATGTTTATTAACTTTAATACGTTAGTTGTTTAGCTTACAAATTATAACAGAAAGTAATCCTTTAAGTTTTTCTTGACATTTAAAGATTAAAACTTATATTTTGGGTTGTGGATTATTTTTTCAGCGGAAAATGGCTGTTTTTATTTTTTATCCCTCCCTCTCTAGTGACTCTTGCGTGGAGTTCCACATCTTGGGTATTGCTATCCCATACGTCACTAGCTCATGGACTCTTTCCAATTACATGAAAGAAAACATAATTTATGTAAGAACTTACCTGATTCATTTATTTCATATTGGCAAGAGTCCATGAGGCCCACCCTTTTTTATGGTGGTTATGATTTTTTTTTTGTATAAAGCACAATTATTTCCAAATTCCTTTGTTAATTCTTTTTACTCCTTTCTTTATCACCCCACTACTTGGCTATTCGTTAAACTGAATTGTGGGTGTGGTGGGGGGTGAATTTATAGGCATTTTGAGGTTTGGGAAACTTTTCCCCTCCTGGTAGGATTGTATATCCCATACGTCACTAGCTTATGGACTCTTGCCAATATGAAAGAAATTAATTTATCAGGTAAGTTCTTACATAAATTATGTTTTTCTGGGGTCTGGGCATTGCCTCCCCTTGTTTCTATGAGTCTGGTGGGTCTCTGTTGTTCTGGAGTTCCTTATGCTAGCTGGACAGCTAGCTCAGCATACTAATGCACTGTGGCTACTCTGCACTGTAGCAGGGTTGCAAGTTCGATCCCCGGCGAGCTCTACTCAGCCTTCCTCTATTTGAGGTTGATAAGATGAGCAGTGCCTTGAGTCCCTTAAGGGGGATTAGCCGCGCTTTACAAGTACATCATGATTTCTCCGTGTCTTTTCTTCTTTGTGGAAGATTACGGTAGCTTGTTCTCTTTCTTTAGTAAGGGGTGTGTTGTTTGGAGACCGACTGCTGGGCGACAGTGTCTCCTGGAGGCTGTTGACTCAGTCGAGTCTAGTTCCTGCGGTCTCTATCAAGGCTTGTGGACTATCTGCGGTCAGTGTCCTTGGGCCTCTTCCTTTTTTTCAAAGTTGTTATCGGCTTCGGAAGAAGCAGGTTGTTGTTGGGTAGGGGTTTTCAGGCCTGGTGCCCTCAGAATGGGCTGCCTCTTGTACCCTCCCGTTTTTTGCATTCAGTGTCCTCTATAGCTTGGGTATTGTTTTCCCAAAAGTAATGAATGCAGCTGTGGACCCTTTCCATTTATGAAGAAAAACTTAAATTATGCTTACCTGATAATTTTATTTTCTTCAGATGGAGAGAGTCCACAGCTCTCCGCCCGTATTTTTCTGTGGGGCGTCTATTATTTTTGCTGTTCTTGCACCTTTTCACCCTGGTATTTCTTCTACTGTTCCTTGTTCCCTCGGCAGAATGACTGGGGGAAGAGGGAAGTGGGGGAGGTATTTATGCCTTTTTCTGGGCTGTCTTTTCCTCCTCCTGGTGGCCAGGTTCTGAATTCCCAAAAGTAATGAATGCAGCTGTGGACGCTTTCCATCTGAAGAAAAGATAATTATCAGGTAAGCATAATTTAAATTTTTTACATTTTCCTTCTAAAGCTATATATTTTTTTAGTAGACAACGCAAGGTATTGATCTAGTCCCATCTTGGTATATTTCATGGCACCATTTTGCTGCCAAATGCAATAAAATTAAAGAATTTAACGTTTTCACAAACTTTGGGGATCTCACTGAAATAATTTAGATATCACGTATGCAGTCATAACACAAATGGTTTTAAAAGGTTCCCTGGGATCCCCTTTGTTTAGAAATAGCAGACATGCATGGCTTTCACATTGCCTTTTGGTAATTAAAAGGCTGCTATTTGCAGCTGTGCACCACACTTCTGAAATTCCCGTCAGTAAAGGGGTTTCTGAGGTAGAATGTATCTCAAAATGTTTTTTCCCTGCAGTGTTGGATTACCCCCTTACCCTCCCTCCTCCTTGATCTCCCTCCCCCCTCTTACTAGTATCCACCATCTTAGGTATTTGAAGCTGTACCCAGTTCATATACATTTTTCTTCTCCCAGCACGTGTACTGTAAGTAGTGGATCCCTCCCACCCTCTAGATATGGAAATGTTTTTCTCAGTGTAGCGGCAGCCTCCCACCTGACCCTCCCACACCACCAACGTTTGACAACACAGAGTGGCCCCCTCTGCATCCGTGATATTCTGCCCTGCTATTTCTGTACTGCCCCACTCGTGGGACATGCAGCAATAGCACAAGATCGCTACAGAAAGAGCCCAGGACAGCAGTGCAGGGTATGGATTCTAAATGTTCTAAGTGAGAGTACTTGAATATTTTGTGTTCTTTTCAAATTTCTGTCTGTGTTTGGCTTAAAAGGCAATACTGAAGGGTGATGTAAGTGGGCTTGAGGAGGAGCGGTTTTCTGATTTTTTTTGCTTTGGGCATTTTGGCTTATTAAAAAGTTTATGGCTTTCTATGAACCAATCTGCAGGTTCAGGCACAATTAAACCTTTAAAATTCAGACAGGGCATGCAATTTCAAATTTACTTCTATTATCAAATTTTCTTTACTCCCTTGGTATTGTTTGTTGAAAAGTACAAAGAGGTAAGCTCAGGAGTGTGCATGTGTCTTTAGCACTCATAATAGCAGTTTGCAACAGTGTTTGTAGTAATGTTATGTACCTTTGCAAGCACTGCTGCCATAGATTGCTACAGACCCATACACACTTCTGATGTCCTTTGAACCTACCTTGGCTTACTTTTCACCGAAGGATACCAAGAAAACTAGCAAATTTGATCATACAAGAAAACTGGAGTTTTTCTAAAAAATACACATTCTACATCTATACTATGAAGTTTAATTTTTATATTCCTGTCTGGTAAATGTGAGAGACTTCGAAAAAATATTTATTGATGAACTCTATTCTTTTCCATCTAAAGGGGAGGAGAGTCCACGGCTTCATTCATTCATTACTGTTGGGAATTAAGAACCTGGCCACCAGGAGGAGGCAAAGACACCCCAACCAAAGACTTAAATACCTCCCCCACTTCCCTCCCCCAGTCATTCTTTGCCTTTCGTCACAGGAGGATGGCAGAGAAGTGCCGGAGATTCGAAGTAGTCTCTTATGGAGGGTAGTACTCTTCGCATTGGGACTGGAGTTTTTAGCGAGAGCCTGGGCAAAAGTTAGAGTCCGGAGATGCAGGAAGAGTCTTTTTGCGAAACCATCCCGACTCATATAACCAGCTCCACAAGCAATCAGTGTTGACGAGTTTTGCTGCCTGCTTTCTGCACTCAAGTCTGTCAAGAGCAAGGTTACTAACCTGTCACACTTGAAGGGCCATGTTCCTGTTCCACGGCTTAGATTCTGGTAAGAGCGTTTCATTTTTTATTACTTAATGATAACATGGAAGACAGGGTCACAGTGTGACGCCTTTTTATCTTTAAAGAATCAAGGGTTACTATTCCTGGAAAGGGGATTATTGAACAGGGGGGTTTATACATGATATTATTTATTGTGTCATTGCTGCATTATGTGCAAGATGAGGCTCTGGCAATGTGTCGAACTTTCAGGTTACTTGTGGGAATATTGCTCGTTTTTCAGGTTACTTGCGGGAATATTGCGCGTTTTTCAGGTTACTTGCGGGAATATTTGGCGCGTTTTTCCTTAGTGCAGGGGTGGTCCTGCCAAGCACTCCAGGTGACCGGGTGTACCTATCTCTATTCCTCTGTTGATCTGTGGCGCAGGAGACGCAACGGTTTCTTTAGTCTGGGTCCTAGGAGGTGGTGAGTGCCCCGGCCATCAGAGGTATAAAGGTGCTTTTTGTTAATTAAGCTAGTACAAACATAAGCGCAAGCTATGGAGTACTCTGACGTGTTAGATGGGTCTCCCTCTTTAACAAAGTCTCATTCCTGTGTTTATTGTGTGGAGGTTCTAGTAGATCAGCCTGCTCAACTATGTTCCACATGCCTTGTTAAAGTTACGACATCTAAATGTCAACGGATGTCTAGTACTTCTGAGCCGTCCACTTCTGAGGATTCTTCGTCCCGTGAGGTGCGTTCCCTGCATTTATCTCCGATCGCACATGCAGCGCCTCGGGGTCCAACCGTTACTCCTTCGGGAGAGATTCGTTGGCCGTCAGACTTTGCGGACCAACTGGAATCGGCGGTTTCAAAAGTGATCCATGCTTTACCACGTTCTGCTAAGCATAGGGTGTATCATAGCGGCCAACCCGGGGTTTGTCTACGCTGATGGAAATCCCAGAGGCTCTATACGATGACGAGGCACACTCCGACTCTTCGGAGGAGGCCCCTTCTGGGTTGGAGTCCGTGTCGTCTAAACCTCCGGCTGCGAAGGAGCCTGGTTTTAGGTTTAGGATGGAGAATTTGCGCTTTTTGCTTCAGCAGGTGCTTGCTACTCTGGAGGTTTCCGGAACCTAAGATTCCGGAGGAACCTTCGATTCCTAAGCTTGATAAGGTATACGAGGACAGGGTAGTGCCCCAGACCTTCCCGGTTCCTGTTAAGATGGCAAATATTAAGAACGAATGGGAGAGATTAGGTTCTTCCTTTTCCCCTTCTTCTTTTAAGAAACTGTTCCCCGTTTCGGACTCTCAGCTTGAGCTGTGGGGGACCATTCCTAAAGTGGATGGGGTTATCTCTACACTCGGGAAGCGAACAACTATTCCACTCGAGGATAGTTCGTTCAAAGAGCCCATGGATAAAAAGCTGGAAAACATGTTGAGAAGGCCAGCAGCAGCGGTCTCTGGAGCTGTGACATATTGGTGTGAATCCCTGTGTGAAATGGTCGAGGGGGAGACTTCCATCGATGAGATACAGGATAAGATTAAGGCGCTGAAGGTTGCTAATTCTTTCATCTGCGATGCCAATATTCAAATTATTCGCCTGAATGCTAAGGTTTCAAGTTTTTCTGTTTTAGCTCGCAGGGCTCTGTGGCTAAAATCTTGGTCTGTGGACATGACCTCCTATGTCTCTTCCTTTTCAAGGCAAGATTCTATTTGGTCAAGGATTGGATTCGATCATATCCACGGTTACGGCAGGCAAGGGAGCTTTCCTACCGCAGGATAAGAAGGCTAAGCCTAAGGGATCTACTTTTCGTCCGTTTCGTGCAGACAAGGCCCAGCGCCGACAGCCTCCGTGAAAGCAGACCAGTCCAAGGGAACTTGGAAGCCAGCTCAATCTTGGAACAAGTCTAAGCAGAGCAAGAAGCTCGCTGAGTCGAAATCGGCATGAAGGGGCGGCCCCCGACCTGTCTCAGGATCAAGTAGGGGGCAGATTATCTCTATTCTCAGAGGCCTGGTTGCAGGACGTTCAGGACCCTTGGGTTCTGGAAGTTTTCACCCAGGGTTACAGGATAGGTTTCAGATCCCATCCACCTGGGGGCAGATTCCTCCTGTCAAACCTGTCTTCAAGTCCAGAAAAGAGAGATGCCTTTAGAGTGTGTGAGAGATCTCGCCTCTCTCTGGGTTACCGTACCAGTACCCCTAGCAGAGAGGGGTCTAGGGTACTATTCCAATCTTGTTGTGGTTCCAAAGAAGGAGGGCACATTCCGCCCGATTTTGGACCTAAAATGTTTGAACAAGTTTCTGAATGTTCCATCGTTCAAAATTGAAACAATCGGATCTATCCTGCATCTAGTGCAAGAGGGACAGTTCATGACGACTATAGACTTGAAGGATGCTTACCTTCATGTGCCAATTCACAGGGACCACTTCAGGTTCCTAAGATTTGCTTTTCTGGACCAACACTTCTAGTTTGTGACCCTTCCTTTTGGTCTGGCGACGGCCCAGAGAGTCTTCACGAAGGCTCTGGGGGCACTGCTTGCAGTGGCCAGATCCAGGGGCATTGTGGTGACGCCTTATCTGGACGACATCCTAGTTCAGGCGCCATCGCTCAGCCTCGCAGAGGATTATTCGAGGGCTCTTCTTCTTTTGTTTCAATCTCACAGTTGGAAGATCAACTCAGGAAAGAGTTCCCAGCAACAGGGTGGAGTTCCTGTGCACGATAATAGACTCTATATCCATGAAAATATTTCTCACAGATCAGCGACACAGGAAGCTTGCGTCCACTTGTTTTCCCCTTTAGTCCTCCACAAGCCCCTCGGGGGCTCAATGTATGGAGGTGATAGGTCTCATGGTTTCAAGCATAGATGTCATCCCTTTCGCCAAGTTCCATCTCAAACCTCTTCAATTGTGCATGTTGAGACAGTGGAACGGTGTTCATTCAGATCTATCACAGGAGTCTCTCCTTCCGATAAACATCCTGGAACTCCGAGCTATTTACAATGCTCTGAAGACATGGCCTTCTCTGAGGTCGGTCAGCTTCATCAGATTCCAGACCGACAACATTACCTCTGTTGTTTATATCAACCATCAGGGGGGTACGAGGAGCTTCCTCGCAATGAGGGAGGTGTCTTGGATCTTGGAGTGGGCTGAGTCCCACAACTGCTCGCTCTCTGCGATTCACATTCCAGATGTGGATAACAGGGAAGCGGACTTTCTCAGCAGACAATCCTTCCATCCGGGGGAATGGTCTCTTCACCCTGAAGTGTTTGCGGAGATTTGTCACAAATGGGGAACGCTGGAGATAGATCTCATGGCATCCAGACTCAATTGCAAGCTACCCCGATACGGGTTGAGGTCCAAGGATCCCTAGGCAGAGTTGATAGATGCCTTAGTGGTTCCTTGGGGATTCAGCCTAGCTTACATTTTTCCACCGTTACCACTTCTACCTCGTGTAGTGGCACGCTTCAAACAGGAGAGGGCCTCGGCCATTCTTATTGCTCCTTCGTGGCCGCAGAGGACATGGTTTACGTATCTAGTGGGGATGTCGTCCTCTCCGTCGTGGAGGTTACCCTGTCACAGGGATCTGCTTGAACAGGGCCCTTTTCAACATCGAAATCTAGATTATCTGAGGCTGACTGCGTGGAGATTGAATGCCTAGTCTTGGCCAAGAGAGGCTTTTCGGAAAGTGTGATTGATACTCTAATTCAGACAAGGAAGCCAGTCACTCTTCGCAACTACCATAAGGTGTGGAGGACTTACTTGTCCTGGTGTGAGAAGCAGGGATATCTTTGGCATAAGGTGAATGTATCCAGGATTCTGTCCTTTCTCCAAGATGGTTTGGAGAAGGGTCTTGCTGCTAGTTCCTTTAAAGGGAAAGATTTCGGCATTATCAGTCTTGTTGCCTTGGATACTCGCTGAGCTCCCTGACATACAATCTTTTGTTAAGGCTCTGTCTGCTCCCCCTTGGAGCTTAAACTTGGTCCTTAAGGTTTTGCAGAGCGTTCCATTTGAACCTATGCATTTCATTGACAGTAAGATTCTGTCCTGGAAGGTTCTTTTCCTGTTGGCTATTGCATCGGCACGCAGAGTATCTGACTTGGCTGCCTTGCATAGTGAGCCTTCTTATCTGGTGTTTCATGCGGATAAGGCTGTGCTTCGCACTGGGTTGGGGTTTCTTCCCAAGGTGGTGTCTAACCATAACATCAATCAGGAAATAGTTGTACCTTTTTTTTTTTTGTCCTAACCCTTCTTCTAAGGAGCGGTTACTTCATAACCTGGATGTGGTTCGTGCCTTGAAGTTCTATCTTCAGGCTACTAAGGATTTCAGGCAGTCTACATCTCTTTTTGTGGTGTTTTCAGGGAAGCGCAAGGGGCAGAGGGCCTATGCTACTTCTTTGTCCTTTTGGTTGAGTAGTTTGATTCGCCTGGCTTACAAGACAGCGGGACATAAGCCTCCTTAGAGGATCACGGCTCATTCAACTAGAGCTGTGGCTTCGTCTTGGGCCTTCAAGAATGAGGCCTCTATGAAGCAAATTTGTAAGGCGGTTGGCTACCTGATCCTCCTTACACACTTTTACAAAGTTTTACAAATTTAACGTTTTTGCTTCTGCGGAAGCTATATTTGGGAGTAAGGCTGTGGTGCCCTCTGATTAGGGTCCACCTCTTTACCCTCTGATTAGGGTCCACCTCTTTACCCTCCCAGTTTCATTCAGTGTACTCTAGAGCTAGGGTATTTGTTTCCAACAGTAATGAAAGAAGCCGTGGACTCTCCTCCCCTTTAGATGGGTAGGAGAGTCCACGGCTCCCGCCCGTATCCGATGGGTGGACCTAAATTTATTTATCTTCTGGCACCATTTATACCCTGATATTTCTCCTACTGTTCCTTGTTCCCTCTGCAGAATGACTGGGGGATGAGGGAAGTGGGAGGAGTATTTAAGCCTTTGGCTGGGGTGTCTGCCTCCTCCTGGTGGCCAGGTTCTTAATTCCCAACAGTAATGAATGAAGCCGTGGACTCTCCTCCTCTCGATGGAAACGAAATTATCAGGTAAACATAATTTGTGTTTTTCTATTTTCATGTAATTTGTATTTATAAAAGGTTGAAATTTAATATTACTTTCTTTCCTATATAGCCATTATCCACCCCGCATACAGTTACAAAGTTACCTTCCACTTCCAATTCAGAAACATCCAAGACAGAAACAGAAAGCAAACCTAAAGGTGAGATTTATAGATTTTTCTTTCATAACGGTGTGAGAGTCCATGATCCATTAATCCTGGGAATTATACTCCTGGTCACTCGGAGGAGGCAAAGATCCCAGTTGGGATTTGTTGTTGGCACCTGCTAAGCATATAGGCTGTTAGTACATACTCACTTATGAGTATATCATAGCCTAGGGACTATATGTTAGGCATTTTAGGCATGGAAAAAAGTGGAGAAAATTGGTCTTATATATTAATATAAGATGGATTTTTAAACTTTTGGATGACCTTTATATAAATACTGTTTTAGTGGTAAACAGCCAAACATGTGCTACACCATAATTTGTACTGATATACAAATGACCTATAGTAGATCGGTAAATTCAAGTATGCTGTAGAACACTAACGTTATATTAAATAAAACTTAACATTTAGTAATAGCTATCTAAAAAGACAGCAAGATATAACAAAAATATGCTGCTCCACAAACTAATTAAAAAAATATCTCTGCCTGGTTTTTATGATTGAATAGATATGTGTTAAAGGGTGCTATAAAATATTAGTTGGAGTTATTTTACGAGGTAAGTGGGGGTACAATTATTGACTATGGGTCATACTCGGCACTTGTTATCCATACATCCAAACCCCTGAAATTAAATAAATGTTTGGAAAAGTTTCCCCTCCATGTTGATTTTCACTTCTATCAATTCCGTTTGGACAAACAAGCATAAAATTGTAGCTTGCTACAGACACCGAGAGCACATTCAAATTTGAACACAAAAGACCCCTGCGGCTTGTTTGTGTGCGTTGTTTATTTTTCTCGCATTGGCTTGTAACATGTCATTTCTCCTACATTGGTGTGTCCGGTCCACGGCTTCATCCTTACTTGTGGGAATATTCTCTTCCCTAACAGGAAATGGCAAAGAGAGCACAGCAAAAGCTGCCCATATAGCCCCCCTCTGGCTCCGCCCCCCAGTCATTCTCTTTGCCGCTCTGAACAAGTAGCATCTCCACGGGGATGGTAAAGAGTATGTGGTGTTAGTTGTAGTTTTTATTTCTTCTATCAAGAGTTTATTTTAAAATAGTGCCGGTTTGTACTATTTACTCTACAAAAGAAAGTGATGAAGAGTTCTGTTTAAAGAGGAGTATGATTTTAGCAGCAGTAACTAAAATCCATTGCTGTTCCCACGCAGGACTGTTGAAACCAGAGAACTTCAGTTGGGGGGAACAGTTTGCAGACTTTTCTGCTCCAGGTATGACTAGTCTCTTTTCTAACAAGACATAGTAATACCAGAAGAAGACTGTCATTTTCCCTTATGGGATCGGTAAGCCATTTTCTTAGACTCATAACAGAATGAAGGCTTATAAATGGGCTATATACTGGTTGACACTATTGTGGGCTAAATCGATTGATTTATATAATATTTATATGATTTTTGGAGTGTTTTGAGACTTGGAAACACTTTTGGGAACGTTTTTATTACGCCTGGCAGTTTGTTAGACACCTAATCTAGTCAGGAAGGCCCCTTCACTCTGGTATGCAGAGGGAGGAGGCCTCATTTTCGCGCCTTAATTGCGCAGTTACTTCTGGAAGCAGTGCATGCAGCTTCATGTGAGAGGGTCCTGTGGCCATAAAATCGATTTCTAGAAGGTTTATTTCTGTGGTGAATAACCCCCAAGGAAGGTAAAGCCGCAGCAAAAGGCTGTGGCAGGGACTGTAGTGGGTTTAAACTGGTAAATTAAACAATTAGCTCCGGTTTGCTCATTTAAGGGGTTAGAGACTTGAAATTTGGTGTGCAATACTTTCAAAGCATTAAGACACTAGGGTGTAAAATTCGTAAGGATCGGATATTTCCTTCATAGTTTTTCAAACATTCAGAAATAAAGTGTACTCTTTTTATTATTTAAAGAGACAGTAACGTTTTTTTTTGCATTAATAGCCTGCCTAAGTCTGTCTAACATGTCTGTACCTTCAGATAGAATATGTTCTGTGTGTATGGAGGCCAAGGTGGTTCCCCCTTTAAATGTATGTGAAAATTGTGCCATGGCGTCCAAACAAAGTAAGGACAGTACTGTCACATTTTTTAAATACAGAGGATGAGCAAGTGGGCGCTGACGATAATTTATCTGTTATACCCTCACACCAGTCTGAATTGGCTGTGAGGGAGGGTCTGTCTGAGGGAGAAATTTCTGATTCAGGAAAAGTTTCTCAGCAGGCAGAACCTGATATCGTGGCATTTAAATTTAAGTTAGAACATCTCCGCGCCCTGCTTAAGGAGGTGCTAACTACTCTTGATGATTGTGACTCTTTGGTGATTCCAGAGAAATTGTGCAAAATGGACAAATTCTTAGAGGTCCCTGTGCACGCTGATGCCTTTCCGATACCCAAGAGGGTGGCGGACATAGTGACCAAGGAGTGGGAGAAACCAGGTATATCTTTTGTCCCACCTCCTATATTTAAGAAAATGTTCCCCATTGTCGACCCCAGAAGGAACGCATGGCAAACAGTCCCTAAGGTTGAGGGGGCAGTTTCTACGTTGGCCAAGCGCACAACTATTCCCATTGAGGACAGTTGTGCTTTCAAAGATCCTATGGATAAAAAATTGGAAGGATTGCTTAAAAAGATATTTGTTCAGCAAGGCTTCCTTCTCCAACCAATTTCGTGCATTATTCCTGTCACCACGGCGGCATCTTTTTGGTTCGAGGAACTAGAAAATTCGCCCCATAAGGAGACTCCATATGAGGAAGTCATGGACAGAATTCACGCACTAAAGTTGGCTAATTCCTTTATTTTAGATGCCGCTTTT
Organism: Bombina bombina; assembly: GCF_027579735.1. Classification (NCBI taxonomy): domain Eukaryota; kingdom Metazoa; phylum Chordata; class Amphibia; order Anura; family Bombinatoridae; genus Bombina; species Bombina bombina. The sequence goes on from NC_069502.1 coordinate 118,696,775, forward strand.
CAATTGGCTAAATTAGCGGCGAAAAATTCAGGTTTTGCAATAGTGGCGCGCAGAGCGCTTTGGCTAAAATCTTGGTCGGCGGATGTGTCGTCCAAGACAAAACTGCTTAATATTCCTTTCAAAGGTAAGACCCTTTTCCGGCCAGAATTGAAGGAGATTATTTCAGACATCACTGGGGGAAAGGGCCATGCCCTTCCACAGGATAGGCCTTTCAAGGCTAAGAACAAATCTAATTTTCGTTCCTTTCGCAATTTCAGGAACGGACCGTCTCCTAACTCTGCAGCCTCTAGACAAGAGGGTAACAATTCCCAGCCTAAACCAGCATGGAAACCAATGCAAGGCTGGAACAAGGGTAAACAGGCCAAGAACAATATACACAGCAAGCGGTGCTTACCCCAGCAGTGCTCAGATGCCGGCTTCTTCTGCGTATCTTCGGCGTTGCTTCAGCGTGTGCACCGGTCCAACAACTCCCCCACGATCATCCACAGGAGCCAGGAAGTGCGCCTCTGTATCAGACGCCACAGGAACATACAATGAGAAAAACAGTTCCGGCTAACTGTAGGAAGACGCTCCAGACGAATATAGGTAAATTCAGATTTTTTTTTTTATTAAATGCACTGTGCACTTAAAAACAAAAAAGCGGACAATAGCAAAATGACCACTACAAAGATCATATAGTGGTCACAAAAAGGCAGCAACAGCAGACGCCTTTCATGCGGGTCCTCTGCACTTGATCACTGCTTGACATATGCAACTGCCTGCAGTCTATTTAAAGGGACAATATAATTCAGCAATTAACATCACATGTATTATACTTAATCATTTGTAAAGCCTTAAAATGTTGTTCCCAACTTCATAGACTGAAAATATACAAGACACAGGAAGGAATGTACCCATAAATATACATATTCATTAATATACAAACAAAAACAACAAACATGAAAGGGGAGAAAAGTAGATATTGAAAAAAAGAAAAAAAAATTGTTAAAACATTTTTTTTAAATGATTCATTCTCAATTTTTGATTTCTAATTTTTGATATTTATAGACAACTACTTGTAGAAAAGGGGCCAATCAAATGTCATTTAATGTTGGTAATATTATTTTATTTAAATTTTAATTCTAACTTTAATTCCATAACACTGCATCCCCCAAATTTTATTGTAATTATTTAAACAAAAAGATTGACATCGGCTTCAACATTCAAGCCAAGTGGGATCCTGGTGTTGAGATAAAAAATCCATCTGACCTCCTTTTTACTTAAATAATATTCTCTGTCCCCACCTCTCTTGGAGAAAGGAACATGATCAATAGCTTGGAAATTAGCCAAGCTTGAGTTTCCCAAATGTTCAAATTTAAAATGGGTGGCAACAGAGGTAAACACATCAGGGTCCTCAATGTCCCTGATGTGCTCCAACACCCGATCTCTTAACCTCCTCTTGGTTTTCCCCAAATATTGTATTTTACATTCTTTACACGTCATAAGATAGACTATATGTGTGGAATTACAATTTAGTCTAAATTTGATTTTGTATTCTTTGTTGGTGCTGTGGGACATAAAAGTATCCCCCTCAGTTACATAGTCACATGTTTTACACCTGGTAGCTCTACATCTATAGAAACCCATCCTAGGTTTCAACCAAGATTGTGTCTTCCTAACTGGCAAGGACGAGGGAGCTACATAATCTCTTATAGTCATAGCTTTTTTAGGTACAAATTTTATACCCTTTGCCACTACTTTCTCTAATACTGTGTCAGTATGGAGAATCGGAAGGCTTTCACGGATGATATCACAAAGTTGTTTAAACTCCAGACTGTATGGAGTGCTAAAAATGATGTTTTTACATACCTCCTTAGCCTTTCCCTCTCTTTCAACTTTCCTGTATAAGAGAAGGTCCTCTCGTGGTATAGCATCGACTATCTCTTTTGTACTTAGTAGAAGGGTGTCCTTATACCCTCTTTCAAGAAGTCTGTCATGTAATTTTTTACTTTGTTGCTGATACAAAGATTCATTTGAACAAATGCGTTTTGTCCAAATGAATTCCACTGTTATAAACCGATAGGATGGTTTCCATTGTATGGATTTCATGGCACACAACACCTGTGTAGAATCTTTGATGTAACTGGTGAGATCTCCCACAAGGGGTTGCAAAAATATATCCACCAACTCAGAGGTGGGCTCTAAAAGTGAGCCCACCCCTGATATGATGGGTCTACCAGGAGGATGTACTTCATCCTTATGTAGCTTCGGGAGGAAATAGAAGATGGGTATCCTTGGGTTTTGTTTTAGTAGGTAATCCATTTGAGAATCCTTTATCAAACCTATTTGTTTTCCCAACAGTAATACCTTCTCCAATCTCCTTCCGAACACAAAAGTAGGATCGGAGTCCAGTTTTTCATAAACCTCAGCATCCCTAAGTTGTCGTTTGGCCTGTCCATAACAACGACATTACCACCTTTGTCAGATGCCTTAATGACTATATTGTGGTTTTCTTTTAGGGATGCCAAGGCCTTGAAATGATTGCCACTGAGATTTTTGTTAAACCTATTTGATTTTTTCTTCTTACTAGATTCAACTTTACAAGCCAATGCTATCAATTTCTTCTCAATTGTTCTTTTAAAAACATCTATATTTTTACCCCTGGTATTTATAGGGTAAAAATTACTTTTTCTTTTTAGTCTCACCTCAGGATGTGTATCTCCCTGTGCAATATTATCTCCCAGATTATCATCCATCAAATGCATTAGCTCAGTAAGTGCACATTGATCACCAAAATTCAGTGTATTATATGCACCATCAGAGCCAGACCTAACCAAATCATCAACTGTACCCACAGTTTCCTCCACACCACCATCTTCAACAAAAAAATGTTTTTTTAATGTGAGTTTTCTTACAAAACTATTTACATCTAAGATGGTGTCAAAGAGGCTAAAGTGGGCAGTTGGGGAGAAATTCAAACCCTTACTCAAAACCTCCTTTTCATACTGGTTAAGTTCATATTGTGACAAATTAATTACATTTTTTTAGACATACTTGCGGACCTGAGTCCGGTTTGTTCTCATATGATATGTCCTTACTCTCTTTTCTTTTTCTTCCTCTACTACCCCTTCTTGTTTTTTTCTTTTTGGTCTGACATCTAAACCCACTTCGTTTTTTGAAGCCCCTTCCATCTCAACACTAGGGATATCTAATACTGATGCTATTCTGACCTCTGCAGCTCCCTCCCCATTAGACTCATGGTCAGTGGTATCCTGATCATATTCTGTCTCAGCAAATCTTATTTTCTTAGCTGATTTATTCTCATTTCTTTTATTAAAGGTACGTTTATCACCCTGAGTTTTGTGAGGTGCTGCAGACCACCTATACACCCTATTTGATTCATAGTCTCTTTTATCACGTGACAATTTGGTTTTCTTAAAGTCCCACAGTTCTTTGGAGAACTTCAGCATATTAGCTTCAAATTTGGTATCATACTCTTTGAATACAGGGTCAGTCTGTAGGTTTTGTAGGTCAGTTTGTATTGCTTTAATTAAAGTGATAAGTTCTTGTCTCTGTTATTTTTTAAATTCTATAAGAAGGTCTATCAAAGCAAATGAACAATCATTGAGAATCTTATTCCACTTCAATATAAAGTCAGAATCATTCACTGTGAAGGATGGAAATTTCCTTATCCTTAGGCCTCTTGGAATACGTTGGTATTTTTTGTATAGTAGAAAAGCCTTAATGTCCAGGTCTAATTTTATATCTTTTCTACGAAGCTCATCAATGTGGAAAAAGAGGCTATCAATGGTAATTTCATTATCATTAGAGAGGTAATCCAAGTCCTCATCATAGTGATATAAAGTGGCTTCCAAGTCTCTCAGTACAAAACAATCCTGTGTCTCAGACATAGCTAAAGTCCAGTCCAGTCAAAAGTGCACAGTGCAACACCAATACTGATGCATAACAATCCAAATAGATAATATGTAACCATTCAATGTAGTACCTGGGGTTGTATCTTCAGCACCGCACAAGTCACAAAAACGCTCCTTAAACAGACGCTAAATACTCAGCCCACTCGCATGAGAGCACAGGAGAGCAACCGCAATAAAACAGACAAGCAATAACAATATACACAGCAAGCGGTGCTTACCCCAGCAGTGCTCAGATGCCGGCTTCTTCTGCGTATCTTCGGCGTTGCTTCAGCGTGTGCACCGGTCCAACAACTCCCCCACGATCATCCACAGGAGCCAGGAAGTGCGCCTCTGTATCGGACGCCACAGGAACATACAATGAGAAAAACAGTTCCGGCTAACTGTAGGAAGACGCTCCAGACGAATATAGGTAAATTCAGATTTTTTTATTTATTAAATGCACTGTGCACTTAAAAACAAAAAAGCGGACAATAGCAAAATGACCACTACAAAAATCATATAGTGGTCACAAAAAGGCAGCAACAGCAGACACGTTTCATGCGGGTCCTCCGCACTTGATCACTGCTTGACATATGCAACTGCCTGCAGTCTATTTAAAGGGACAATATAATTCAGCAATTAACATCACATGTATTATACTTAATCATTTGTAAAGCCTTAAAATGTTGTTCCCAACTTCATAGACTGAAAATGTACAAGACACAGGAAGGAATGTACCCATAAATATACATATTCATTAATATACAAACAAAAACAACAAACATGAAAGGGGAGAAAAGTAGATATTGAATAAAAAATTTTTTTTGTTAAACATTTTTTTTAAATGATTAATTCTCAATTTTTGATTTCTAATTTTTGATATTTATAGACAACTACTTGTAGAATAGGGACCAATCAAATGTCATTTAATGTTGGTAATATTATTTTATTTAAATTTTAATTTTAATTCTAACTTTAATTCCATAACACTGCATCCCCTAAATTTTATTGTAATTATTTAAACAAAAAGATTGACATCGGCTTCAACATTCAAGCCAAGTGGGATCCTGGTGTTGAGATAAAAAAATCCATCTGACCTCCTTTTTACTTAAATAATATTCTCTGTCCCCACCTCTCTTGGAGAAAGGAACATGATCAAATCTAATTTTCGTTCCTTTCGCAATTTCAGGAACGGACCGTCTCCTAACTCTGCAGCCTCTAGACAAGAGGGTAACTCTTCCCAGCCTAAACCAGCTTGGAAACCAATGCAGGGCTGGAACAAGGGTAAACAGGCCAAGAAGCCTGCGGCTGCTACCAAGACAGCATGAAGGGGAACCCCACGATCCGGGACCGGATCTAGTAGGGGGCAGACTTTCTCTCTTTGCTCAGGCTTGGGCAAGAGATGTTCCGGATCCTTGGGCACTAGAAATAGTCTCTCAGGGGTATCTTGTAGAATTCAAGGAACTTCCTCCAAGGGGAAGGTTCCACATGTCTCGCTTATCTTCAGACCAGATAAAGAGACAGGCATTCTTACATTGCGTAGAAGACCTATTAAAGATGGGAGTGATACACCCAGTCCCAACAGCGGAACAAGGACTGGGTTTTTACTCAAACCTGTTCGTAGTTCCCAAAAAAGAAGGAACTTTCAGGCCAATTCTGGATTTAAAAATTCTAAACAAATTCCTCAGAGTTCCATCATTCAAAATGAAAACCATTCGGACGATTTTACCAACAATCCAGGAGGGTCAATACATGACTACCGTGGACTTAAAGGATGCGTACCTACATATTCCTATCCACAAAGATCATCATCAGTTCCTAAGGTTCGCCTTTCTGGACAAACATTACCAGTTCGTGGCTCTTCCGTTTGGTTTAGCCACTGCTCCCAGAATTTTCACAAAGGTGCTAGGGTCCCTGCTAGCGGTTCTAAGACCGAGGGGCATTGCGGTGGCACCTTATTTAGACGACATCCTAATCCAAGCGTCGTCCCTTTCCAGAACAAGGGCTCATACAGACATTGTATTAGCCTTTCTCAGGTCTCACGGGTGGAAGGTGAACGTAGAAAAGAGTTCCCTGTCCCCGCCCACAAGGGTTCCTTTTCTGGGAACAATAATAGATTCTGTAGAAATGAAGATTTTTCTGACAGAGGTCAGAAAATTAAAACTTCTAAACGCTTGTCAAGTTCTTCAATCTATTCCTCAGCCTTCCATAGCTCAGTGCAGGGAGGTAATAGGATTAATGGTTGCAGCAATGGACGTGGTTCCTTTTGCTCGAATTCATCTAAGACCATTGCAACTGTGCATGCTCAAACAGTGGAATGGGGATTATGCAGACTTGTCTCCCCAGATTCAAGTAGACCAGGTAACCAGAGACTCACTCCGCTGGTGGTTGACTCAGGATCACCTGTCTCAGGGAATGAGTTTCTGCAGACCAGAGTGGGTCATTGTCACGACTGACGCCAGTCTCTTAGGCTGAGGCGTGGTCTGGGACTCCCTGAAAGCTCAGGGTCTATGGTCTCGGGAAGAGTCTCTTCTCCCGATAAACATTTTGGAACTGAGAGCGATATTCAATGCGCTCCTGGCCTGGCCTGACCTAGCGAAGGCCATATTCATAAGGTTTCAGTCGGACAACATGACGACTGTAGCGTACATCAACCATCAGGGGGGGAACAAAGAGTTCCTTGGCGATGGCAGAGGTTTCCAAGATCATCAAATGGGCGGAGGATCACTCCTGCCACCTATCTGCAATCCACATCCCAGGAGTAGACAACTGGGAGGCGGATTATTTGAGTCGTCAGACTTTCCATCCAGGGGAGTGGGAACTCCACCCGGAGGTCTTTGCCCAGTTAACTAAACTATGGGGCACTCCGGATATGGATCTGATGGCGTCTCGTCAGAACTTCAAAGTTCCTCGATACGGGTCCAGATCCAGGGATCCCAGGGCGACACTGGTGGATGCATTAGTGGCGCCTTGGTCGTTCAATCTAGCTTATGTGTTTCCACCGTTCCCTCTCCTTCCCAGGCTGGTAGCCAGGATCAAACAGGAGAAGGCCTCAGTGATTCTAATAGCTCCTGCGTGGCCACGCAGGACTTGGTATGCAGACCTGGTGAATATGTCATCGGCTCCACCATGGAAGCTACCTTTGAGACAGGATCTTCTAGTACAAGGTCCATTCGAACATCCAAATCTAGTCTCTCTGCAACTGACTGCTTGGAAATTGAAGATATGGCACAAATATATCCGTTGGTGCGAATCCAAGGTATTTTCTTGGAGCAAAATCAAAATTCCTAGAATTCTTTCCTTTCTCCAAGAGGGTTTGGAGAAAGGTCTGTCAGCTAGTTCTCTAAAGGGACAGATATCTGCTCTGTCTGTCTTGTTGCACAAACGTCTGGCAGCCGTGCCAGATGTACAAGCGTTTGTACAGTCAGAATCAAGCCTGTTTACAGACCTATGACTCCTCCATGGAGTCTAAACTTAGTTCTTTCAGTTCTTCAAGGGGTTCCGTTTGAACCTTTGCATTCCATAGATATTAAGTTACTATCTTGGAAAGTTCTGTTTTTGGTTGCTATTTCTTCTGCTAGAAGAGTTTCTGAATTATCTGCTTTGCAGTGTACTTCTCCCTATCTGGTATTCCATGCAGGTAAGGTAGTTTTACGTACCAAGCCTGGTTTTCTTCCAAAAGTAGTTTCCAACAGGAATATTAACCAGGAAATAGTTGTTCCTTCTCTATGTCTGAATCCTGTTTCAAAGAAGGAACGTTTGTTACACAACCTAGATGTGGTCCGTGCTTTAAAGTTCTATTTAGAAGCAACAAAGGATTTCAGACAAACATCATCTTTGTTTGTCGTTTATTCTGGTAAGAGGAGAGGGCAGAAAGCTACTGCTACCTCTCTTTCCTTTTGGTTGAAAAGCATCATCCAATTGGCTTATGAGACTGCCGGATGGCAGCATCCTGAACGAATTACAGCTCACTCTACTAGAGCTGTGACTTCCACATGGGCCTTCAAGAACGAGGCTTCTGTTGATCAGATCTGTAAGGCAGCGACTTGGTCTTCTCTGCATACTTTTGCCAAATTTTACAAATTCGATACTTATGCTTCTTTGGAGGCTGTTTTTGGGAGAAAGGTGTTGCAAGCTGTGGTGCCTTCCGTTTAGGTAACCTCCCTTCATCCGTGTCCTAAAGCTTTGGTATTGGTTTCCACAAGTAAGGATGAACCCGTGGACCGGACACACCAATGTAGGAGAAAACAGAATTTATGCTTACCTGATAAATTTCTTTCTCCTACGGTGTGTCCGGTCCACGGCCCGCCCTGGCTTTTAGTTAGGTTTAAATTTTTTTATTTCTGTACACTACAGTCACCACGGCACCCTATAGTTTCTCCCTTTTCTCCTAACCGTCGGTCGAATGACTGGGGGGCGGAGCCAGAGGGGGAGCTTTATGGACAGCTTTTGCTGTGCTCTCTTTGCCATTTCCTGTTAGGGAAGAGAATATTCCCACAAGTAAGGATGAAGCCGTGGACCGGACACACCGTAGAAGAAAGAAATTTATCAGGTAAGCATAAATTCTGTTTTTATAAACCTCCTGTGGTTACTCCAGAGGCTTTTCCAGTTCCTAGTGCTAATTCGGATATGATTTCTAAGGAATGGAATAGGCCTGGTACTACTTTTATTCCTTCTTCAAGCTTTAAAAAATTGCATCCTTTGCCAGTAGTTAGTTTGGAGTTTTGCAAAAAGATCCCCAGAGTAGATGGGACTATTTCTACTCTTGCCAAACGTACTACTATTCCTATGGAAGATATTACTTCCTTTAAGGACCCCTTAGATAGGAAACTTGAATCTTATCTAAGGAAAGTTTACTTATATTCTGGCTATCTTCTCAGGCCTGCTATTTCTATGGCTGATGCTGCAGCTGCATCAACCTTTTGGTTGGAAAGTTTAGTGCAACAGGAAACAGATCCTGATTTGTCTAGCATTTTTCACATGCTAACCATTTTATCTGTGATGCCATTTTTGATGATATCAAAATTGATGTTAAATCTATGTCTTTAGCTATTTTAGCTAGAAGAGCTTTGTGGCTTAAATATTGGAATGCTGATATGGTATCTAAATCTAGATTACTATCTTTTTCTTTCCAAGGTAATAATTTATTTGGTTCTCAGTTGGATTCAATTATTTTAACTGTCACTGGGGGGAAGGGAGTTTTTTTGGCCTCAGGATAAAAGACCTAAGCGTAAATCTAAAGCTTCTAACAGTTTTCGTTCCTTTCGACAAAATAAGGAAGAGAAACCCAATCCTTCCCCCAAAGAATCTGGTTCCAATTGGAAACCTTCAAGTTAGAATAAATTTAAGTTTAAGAAAACAAAGCCAGCCCCCAAGTCTGCATGAAGGTGCGGCCCTCATTCCAGCTCAGCTGGTAGGGGGCAGATTAAGATTCTTCCAAAGCATTTGGGCAGATTCTATCCAAAATCAATGGATTCAGAGTATTGTCTTGCAAGGGTACCAAATAGAATTCAGAGCAAGACATCCTGTGAGAAGATTTTTTCTACGCATCGCGGCAAATCCAGTATAGGTTAAGGCTTTTCTGAAGTGTATTTCAGACCTGGAGCTTTCAGGGGTAATCATACCAGTTCCGTTTCAGGAACAGGGTCTGGGGTTTTATACAAATCTATTCATTGTACCAAAGAAAGAAAATTCATTCAGGCCAATTCTGGATCTGAACATTTTGAATCGTTTTGTAAGAGTGCCAATATTCAAAATGATGACTATAAGGACTATTCTGCCTTTTTGTTCAGCACGGTCATTATATGTCCACGATAGACTTACAGGATGCATATCTTCATATTCTGATTCATCCAGACCACTATTAGTTTCATTTGGCCTAGCGACAGCTCCAAGAATTTTTTCAAAGGTTCTCGGTGCCCTACTCTCTGTAATCAGAGAACTGGGTATTGCGGCATTTCCTTATTTGGATGATATCCTGGTACTAGCTCAGTCTTTACATTCTGCAGAATCCCACACAAATCAGCTAGTGTTGTTTCTTCAAAGACATGGTTGAAAGATCAATTTACCAAAAAGTTCCTTGATTCCTCAGACAAGGGTCACCTTTTTAGGTTTCCAGATAGATTCAGTGTCCATGACTCAAGAGACGACTAAAATTGTGTTCAGCTTGTCCGAACCTTCAGTCTCCATCATTCCCTTCAATAGCTATGTTCATGGAAGTTTTAGGTCTCATGACTGCAGCCTTGGACGCGATCCCCTTTGCTCGTTTTCATATGAGACCTCTCCAGCTTTGTATGCTGAATCAATGGTACAGGGATTATACAAAGATATCACAATTAATATCCTTAAATCTCAATGTTCGACTCTCTCTGACTTGGTGGTTAGATCAATATTGTATAATGAAGGAGCCTCTTTTGTTTGTCCATCCAGGACTGTGATGACAACAGATGCTAGTCTTTCAGTTTGGGGAGCTGTCTGGGGATCTCTGACAGCACAATGGGTTTGGAAATATCAAGAGTCGAGTTTACCAATCAATATTTTAGAACTCTGTGCTATTTTCAGGGCTCTTCAGGTGTGGCCTCTGCTGAAGAGAGAACTGTTCATTTGTTTTCAGACAGACAATATAACAACTGTGGCATATGTCTCGCAGTCCCCAAGCTATGAAAGAAGTATCTCGGATACTTTCTTGGGCGGAATCCAGCTCCTGTCTAATTTCTGTGGTTCATATCCCAGGTGTAGACAATTGGGAAGCAGATTATCTCAGCTGTCAGACTTTACATCCGGGGGAGTGGTCGCTCCATCCAGATGTGTTTTCTCAAATTGTTCAGATATGGGGTCTTCCAGAAATAGATCGGATGGCTTCCCATCTAAACAAGAAACTTCCCAGGTACCTGTCCAGGTCCAGGGATCCTCAGGCGGAGGCAGTGGATGTGTTAGCAGTTCCTTTGTGTTACCAACCTGCTTATATCTTCCCACCTCTAGTTCTTCTTCCAAGAGTGAGCTCCAAGATCATCATGGAACAATCGTTTGTGCTGCTGGTAGCTCGATCATGGCCTCACAGGTTTTGTTATGCAGGTCTTGTTCGGATGTCCAGTTGCCAGCCTTGGCCACTTCCTCTAAGACCAGACCTTCTGTCTCAAGGTCCGTTTTTCCATCAGGATCTCAAATCATTAAATTTGAAGGTATGGAAATTGAACGCATAGTGCTTAGTCAGAGGTTTCTCTGACTCAGTGATTAATACTATGTTACAGGCTTGTTAATCTGTTTCTAGGAAGATTTATATTTCATGGTGTTCTCATAAATTTTCCTGGCATTCCTTTAGAATTCCTCAAATTTTACAGTTTTTTCAGGATGGTTTGGATAAAGGTTTGTCTGCAAGTTCCTTAAAGGGACAAATCTCTGCTCTTTTGTTTTATTTCACAGAAAGATTGCTAAGCTTCCTGATATTCACTGTTTTGTGCAGGCTTTGGTCCGTATCAAGCCTGTCATTAAATCAATCTCTTTTCCTTGGAGTCTTAATTGTGTTTTGAAGGCTTTACAGGCTCCTTTGTTTGAGCCTATGCATTCTTTGGACATTAAACAGCTTTCTTGGTAAGTGTTGTTCCTTTTGGCCATCTCTTCTGCTTGAAGAGTTTGGGAATTATCTGCTCTTTCTTGTGAATCTCCTTTTCTCCAACATAGGTGTGTCCGGTCCACGGCGTCATCCTTACTTGTGGGATATTCTCTTCCCCAACAGGAAATGGCAAAGAGCCCAGCAAAGCTGGTCACATGATCCCTCCTAGGCTCCGCCTACCCCAGTCATTCTCTTTGCCGTTGTACAGGCAACATCTCCACGGAGATGGCTTAGAGTTTTTTAGTGTTTAACTGTAGTTTTTATTATTCAATCAAGAGTTTGTTATTTTAAAATAGTGCTGGTATGTACTATTTACTCAGAAACAGAAAAGAGATGAAGATTTCTGTTTGTATGAGGAAAATGATTTTAGCAACCGTCACTAAAATCCATGGCTGTTCCACACAGGACTGTTGAGAGCAATTAACTTCAGTTGGGGGAACAGTGAGCAGTCTCTTGCTGCTTGAGGTATGACACATTCTAACAAGACGATGTAATGCTGGAAGCTGTCATTTTCCCTATGGGATCCGGTAAGCCATGTTTATTAAGATCGTAAATAAGGGCTTCACAAGGGCTTATTAAGACTGTAGACTTTTTCTGGGCTAAATCGATTCATTATCAACACATATTTAGCCTTGAGGAATCATTTTATCTGGGTATTTTGATATAATATCGGCAGGCACTGTTTTAGACACCTTATTCTTTAGGGGCTTTCCCTAATTATAGGCAGAGCCTCATTTTCGCGCCGGTGTTGCGCACTTGTTTTTGAGAGGCATGACATGCAGTCGCATGTGAGAGGAGCTCTGATACTTAGAAAAGACTTTCTGAAGGCGTCATTTGGTATCGTATTCCCCTTTGGGCTTGGTTGGGTCTCAGCAAAGCAGATACCAGGGACTGTAAAGGGGTTAAAGTTAAAAACGGCTCCGGTTCCGTTATTTTAAGGGTTAAAGCTTCCAAATTTGGTGTGCAATACTTTTAAGGCTTTAAGACACTGTGGTGAAAATTTGGTGAATTTTGAACAATTCCTTCATGTTTTTTCGCAATTGCAGTAATAAAGTGTGTTCAGTTTAAAATTTAAAGTGACAGTAACGGTTTTATTTTAAAACGTTTTTTGTACTTTGTTATCAAGTTTATGCCTGTTTAACATGTCTGAACTACCAGATAGACTGTGTTCTGAATGTGGGGAAGCCAGAATTCCTATTCATTTAAATAAATGTGATTTATGTGACAATGACAATGATGCCCAAGATGATTCCTCAAGTGAGGGGAGTAAGCATGGTACTGCATCATTCCCTCCTTCGTCTACACTAGTCTTGCCCACTCAGGAGGCCCCTAGTACATCTAGCGCGCCAATACTCCTTACTATGCAACAATTAACGGCTGTAATGGATAATTCTGTCAAAAACATTTTAGCCAAAATGAACACTTACCAGCGTAAGCGTGACTGCTCTGTTTTAGATACTGAAGAGCATGACGACGCTGATAATAATGGTTCTGAAGGGCCCCTAACCCAGTCTGATGGGGCCAGGGAGGTTTTGTCTGAGGGAGAAATTACTGATTCAGGGAACATTTCTCAACAAGCTGAACCTGATGTGATTACGTTTAAATTTAAGTTGGAACATCTCCGCATTCTGCTCAAGGAGGTATTATCCACTCTGGATGATTGTGACAAGTTGGTCATCCCAGAGAAACTATGTAAAATGGACAAGTTCCTAGAGGTCCCGGGGCTCCCAGAAGCTTTTCCTATACCCAAGCGGGTGGCGGACATTGTTAATAAAGAATGGGAAAGGCCCGGTATTCCTTTCGTCCCTCCCCCCATATTTAAAAAATTGTTTCCTATGGTCGACCCCAGAAAGGACTTATGGCAGACAGTCCCCAAGGTCGAGGGAGCGGTTTCCACTTTAAACAAACGCACCACTATACCCATAGAGGATAGTTGTGCTTTCAAAGATCCTATGGATAAAAAATTAGAAGGTTTGCTTAAAAAGATGTTTGTTCAGCAGGGTTACCTTCTACAACCAATTTCATGCATTGTCCCTGTAGCTACAGCCGCATGTTTCTGGTTCGATGAGCTGATAAAGGCGGTCGATAGTGATTCTCCTCCTTATGAGGAGATTATGGACAGAATCAATGCTCTCAAATTGGCTAATTCTTTCACCCTAGACGCCACTTTGCAATTGGCTAGGTTTGCGGCTAAGAATTCAGGGTTTGCTATTGTGGCGCGCAGAGCGCTTTGGTTGAAATCTTGGTCAGCTGATGCGTCTTCCAAGAACAAGCTACTTAACATTCCTTTCAAGGGGAAAACGCTGTTTGGCCCTGACTTGAAAGAGATTATCTCTGATATCACTGGTGGTAAGGGCCACGCCCTTCCTCAGGATCGGCCTTTCAAGGCAAAAAATAAACCTAATTTTCGTCCCTTTCGTAGAAACGGACCAGCCCAAAGTGCTACGTCCTCTAAGCAAGAGGGTAATACTTCTCAAGCCAAGCCAGCTTGGAGACCAATGCAAGGCTGGAACAAGGGAAAGCAGGCCAAGAAACCTGCTACCAAGACAGCATGAAATGTTGGCCCCCGATCCGGGACCGGATCTGGTGGGGGCAGACTATCTCTCTTCGCTCAGGCTTGGGCAAGAGATGTTCTGGATCCTTGGGCGCTAGAAATAGTCTCCCAAGGTTATCTTCTGGAATTCAAGGGGCTTCCCCCAAGGGGGAGGTTCCACAGGTCTCAGTTGTCTTCAGACCACATAAAAAGACAGGCATTCTTACATTGTGTAGAAGACCTGTTAAAAATGGGAGTGATTCATCCTGTTCCATTAAGAGAACAAGGGATGGGGTTCTACTCCAATCTGTTCATAGTTCCCAAAAAAGAGGGAACGTTCAGACCAATCTTAGATCTCAAGATCTTAAACAAGTTTCTCAAGGTTCCATCGTTCAAGATGGAAACCATTCAAACTATTCTTCCTTCCATCCAGGAAGGTCAATTCATGACCACAGTGGATTTAAAGGATGCGTATCTACATATTCCTATCCACAAGGAACATCATCGGTTCCTAAGGTTCGCATTCCTGGACAAGCATTACCAGTTCGTGGCGCTTCCTTTCGGATTAGCCACTGCTCCAAGGATTTTCACAAAGGTACTAGGGTCCCTTCTAGCTGTGCTAAGACCAAGGGGCATTGCTGTAGTACCTTACTTGGACGACATTCTGATTCAAGCGTCGTCCCTTCCTCTAGTACACGGACATTGTCCTGGCCTTTCTCAGATCTCACGGATGGAAAGTGAACGTGGAAAAGAGTTCTCTATCTCCGTCAACAAGGGTTCCCTTCTTGGGAACAATAATAGACTCCTTAGAAATGAGGATTTTTCTGACAGAGGCCAGAAAAGCAAAACTTCTAGACTCTTGTCGGATACTTCATTCCGTTCCTCTTCCTTCCATAGCGCAGTGCATGGAAGTGATCGGTTTGATGGTAGCGGCAATGGACATAGTTCCTTTTGCGCGCATTCATCTAAGACCATTACAACTGTGCATGCTCAGTCAGTGGAATGGGGACTATACAGACTTGTCTCCGAAGATACAAGTAAATCAGAGGACCAGAGACTCACTCCGTTGGTGGCTGTCCCTAGACAACCTGTCACAAGGGATGACATTCCGCAGACCAGAGTGGGTCATTGTCACGACCGACGCCAGTCTGATGGGCTGGGGCGCGGTCTGGGGATCCCTGAAAGCTCAGGGTCTTTGGTCTCGGGAAGAATCTCTTCTACCGATAAATATTCTGGAACTGAGAGCGATATTCAATGCTCTCAAGGCTTGGCCTCAGCTAGCGAGGGCCAAGTTCATACGGTTTCAATCAGACAACATGACAACTGTTGCGTACATCAACCATCAGGGGGGAACAAGGAGTTCCCTGGCGATGGAAGAAGTGACCAAAATCATTCTATGGGCGGAGTCTCACTCCTGCCACCTGTCTGCTATCCACATCCCAGGAGTGGAAAATTGGGAAGCGGATTTTCTGAGTCGTCAGACTTTGCATCCGGGGGAGTGGGAACTCCATCCGGAAATCTTTGCCCAAGTCACTCAGCTGTGGGGCATTCCAGACATGGATCTGATGGCCTCTCGTCAGAACTTCAAAGTTCCTTGCTACGGGTCCAGATCCAGGGATCCCAAGGCGGCTCTAGTGGATGCACTAGTAGCACCTTGGACCTTCAAACTAGCTTATGTGTTCCCGCCGTTTCCTCTCATCCCCAGGCTGGTAGCCAGGATCAACCAGGAGAGGGCGTCGGTGATCTTGATAGCTCCTGCGTGGCCACGCAGGACTTGGTATGCAGATCTGGTGAATATGTCATCGGCTCCACCTTGGAAGCTACCTTTGAGACGAGACCTTCTTGTTCAGGGTCCGTTCGAACATCCGAATCTGGTTTCACTCCAGCTGACTGCTTGGAGATTGAACGCTTGATTTTATCAAGGCGAGGGTTCTCAGATTCTGTTATCGATACTCTTATTCAGGCCAGAAAGCCTGTAACTAGAAAGATTTACCACAAACTTTGGAAAAAATATATCTGTTGGTGTGAATCTAAAGGATTCCCTTGGGACAAGGTTAAGATTCCTAAGATTCTATCCTTCCTTCAAGAAGGATTGGAAAAAGGATTATCTGCAAGTTCCCTGAAGGGACAGATTTCTGCCTTGTCTGTGTTACTTCACAAAAAGCTGGCAGCTGTGCCAGATGTTCAAGCCTTTGTTCAGGCTCTGGTTAGAATCAAGCCTGTTTACAAACCTTTGACTCCTCCTTGGAGTCTCAATTTAGTTCTTTCAGTTCTTCAGGGGGTTCCGTTTGAACCCTTACATTCCGTTGATATTAAGTTATTATCTTGGAAAGTTTTGTTTTTGGTTGCAATTTCTTCTGCTAGAAGAGTTTCAGAATTATCTGCTCTGCAGTGTTCTCCTCCTTATCTGGTGTTCCATGCAGATAAGGTGGTTTTGCGTACTAAACCTGGTTTTCTTCCAAAAGTTGTTTCTAACAAAAACATTAACCAGGAGATTATCGTACCTTCTCTGTGTCCGAAACCAGTTTCAAAGAAGGAACGTTTGTTGCACAATTTGGATGTTGTTCGCGCTCTAAAATTCTATTTAGATGCTACAAAGGATTTTAGACAAACATCTTCCTTGTTTGTTGTTTATTCCGGTAAAAGGAGAGGTCGAAAAGCAACTTCTACCTCTCTCTCCTTTTGGATTAAAAGCATCATCAGATTGGCTTACGGGACTGCCGGACGGCAGCCTCCCGAAAGAATCACGGCTCATTCCACTAGGGCTGTGGCTTCCACATGGGCCTTCAAGAACGAGGCTTCTGTTGATCAGATATGTAGGGCAGCGACTTGGTCTTCACTGCACACTTTTACCAAATTTTACAAGTTTGATACTTTTGCTTCTTCTGAGGCTATTTTTGGGAGAAAGGTTTTGCAAGCCGTGGTGCCTTCCATTTAGGTGACCTGATTTGCTCCCTCCCTTCATCCGTGTCCTAAAGCTTTGGTATTGGTTCCCACAAGTAAGGATGACGCCGTGGACCGGACACACCTATGTTGGAGAAAACAGAATTTATGTTTACCTGATAAATTACTTTCTCCAACGGTGTGTCCGGTCCACGGCCCGCCCTGGTTTTTTTAATCAGGTCTGATAATTTATTTTCTTTAACTACAGTCACCACGGTACCATATGGTTTCTCCTATGCAAATATTCCTCCTTAACGTCGGTCGAATGACTGGGGTAGGCGGAGCCTAGGAGGGATCATGTGACCAGCTTTGCTGGGCTCTTTGCCATTTCCTGTTGGGGAAGAGAATATCCCACAAGTAAGGATGACGCCGTGGACCGGACACACCGTTGGAGAAAGTAATTTATCAGGTAAACATAAATTCTGTTTTTTTATTTTCCATCAGGATAAGGCAGTTTTGCGGACTTCATTTAAATTTCTACCTAAGGTTGTGAATTCTAACAACATTAATAGAGAAAGTGTTTTTCCTTCTTTGTGTCCTAATCCTAAGAATTATTTGGAGAGATCCTTATATTCTTTGGATGTTGTGTGAGCTTTGAAATATTATGTGGAAGCTACTAAAGATTTCAGGAAGACTTCTAGGAATGGTCAGAAAGCTTCTGCCATTTCCTTGGCATCTTGGTTAAAGCGTTTGATTCATCAGGCTTATTTGGAGTCGGGTCAGGCCCCGCCTCAGAGAATTACAGCTCATTTTACTAGATCAGTCTCCACTTCATGGGCTTTTAAGAATGAAGCTTCAGTTGATCAGATTTGCAAAGCAGCAACTTGGTCTTCTTTGCATACATTTACTAAATTCTACCGTTTTGATGTATTTGCTTCCTCGGAAGCAGTTTTTGGTAGAAAGGTTCTTCAGGCAGCTTTTTCAGTTTGATTCCTCTGCTTATGTTTAAGTTTTTTCTTTCCATTTATGAGAATAAACTTATATTTTGGGTTGTGGATTAATTTTTTCAGCGAAAATTGTGTTATTATTTTTATCCCTCCCTCTCTAGTGACTCTTCTGTGGAGTTCCACATCTTGGGTATTACTATCCCATACATCACTAGCTCATGGACTCTTGCCAATTACATGAAAGAAAACATAATTTCTTTTTCAAGATACGATGAGTCTACAGATTTCATTCTTACTTGTGGGATATTCTCCTCCTATTCAGCAGGAGGCGGCAAAGAGCACCACAGCAGAGCTGTATAAATAGCTCCTCCCTTCCCTCCCAACCCAGTCATTCTCTTTGCTTGTGTAGGAGATGGCAAAGTGAGGTGTTAGTAAAGATTCTTCAATTAAGTGTTTGTTATTTTTAAAGTAGTGCCAGTGAGTGCTACTTTGTTCTGGGGTGTAGCCTAGACCTGATCAGTCTCTACTGGAGAGCATTTGGTGGCTTTAAAGCAAAAGGAACTTGTGGGACATAAATTCTCACTGCGCCTCCTATACATGTTTGCTGCCCTAATACAGATAGCTTAAGCACTTTTAACCATAGGGCTATGGGAGGGAGAGGTCCTCTGAAAACCTGTTGGATGGCCATGCTGTCGCACAGCATTTGAGGTAAGTGCTAACTTTATTTTTCTGGGTACATTATTCTCTCAGAAGAAAGTGAGCACTGCATTACATACACTCACATGTCAAGGGCTAAGATACAGATTGAGCTCCTTATTGTGATGGGTAGAGGGTTGTTTTTATAGACACTGGGGCTGGATGGATCTATGTTCTGTTTTTTTTTTATAACATATACCGGCTGGAAACGACTAGCTTTTATTTCTGCCAACAGACTTTTTAGACCACTAGTCTTCTTAAGAGTTAGAGCTACCGGACATGCGATAGCATACTTGGATACTTTTTGTTTTCATTGTTATTTCTCCCGGTGTCAGATCTATATAGATCTTAATGGTGACCGGGAGATTGAGTATGGGGACGCCCACGATGGGTGGAGTTGCCTTCCCGATGTTTCTGAGCTCCTTCCTCCATCTCTGCACGCATAAAGTAAGAGAGAGTGCTGGGAGATGGAGTACTGTTACGCCCACGAGGGGTGGAGCTTTACGGTAGTTGGTTCGTTGCGCTTTCTTCCTCCTTTATGATACCGGAGGGTAGAGAGTTTAACTCAAAAGGCACTGTATTGCTATGTAGCGCTCAGTGTTAGACCTTTATACATTGTGTGTCATATGTGTTCAAAGGTCTTTGATTATTATTCAGTTTTTCTGGGACACTTGGGCACCTTTTGCACTTTAGCTAGGGTCCAGTATGGTTGCTTAATTCTAAATTCAGTTTGCTAAGCAATAAACTCAATGGGATTGTTAAACTTTAAAGTATAGTTTTTTTTACTATACAGACTCAGTTGCTGGGGTTAGTGTATCCTTGTGAATAGGATACTACAGAAGCACTCAAACGATAATGTTATTTTCACTTTTAAAGAAACAGTGCTGTTTTCTTTAGAAAGATATGACGAGTCCACGGATTTCATATATACAGCAGAGCTGTATATATAGCTCCCCCCTTCCCTCCACCCCCAGTCATTCTCTTTGCCTGTGTTAGTAATAGGAAGAGGTAAAGTGAGGTGCTAGTTTTAGATTCTTCAATCAAGATGTTTTTTATTTTCAAATGGTACCGGTGTGTACTATTTTCCTCAGGGAGATATGTAAGAAGATTTCTGCCCTGAGGTTGATGATCTTAGCAGTTGTAACTAAGATCCATTTTGGTTCCCACAGAACTTCTGAAGGTAGTGCAAGAGAAATCTTCAGTGTGGAGAACGGTGTCATGCTACAAGCAGCATTGAGGTATGTTTAGTCTTTTATTTCTGAGGAGACTTGTTATATCAGAATTGGCTGACATTTTTTTCCCTGCAAGGGAAGGGGTAAGCAGTAGACCTGTATCACTGATGGTGTTACTGAAGATCCTTATATTGCTTATATCTGCATGGGGCTGGACACTGGGAGAGGCAGCTTGACATTGTTTATAAATTTATTATTTATAAAAGTCAGTAGGACTGCAGTTTATTTTTATTGAAATTCAGGGGACCATATGGCTTATTCCCATGCGGTTATACAAACTATTCAGATGACGTCCATGATGGGCGGGGCCTATTTCGCGCGCTTAGACGCGCAGTTACTCTGACTGAGAAGGCAGCAGGCATTTAGCTCCGGTGGGGCCTAGAGTTGAGACCTGTTCACCGGATCGTTGTTGAGTCATTTTCACAGTACCCTGGGGCAGGTAGGCGGTCATATTTTTCTATTAACATATATTTTGTGATTAAAATGCTTCTATGAGGGTAGATTCATCATTTAACTATAGAGTGCAATCATTTTTGGGCCAATTGAGTTATTATATTTGATTGTTTCAGCGTTTTTCAATCGCTTTAAGCAGTTTGAGAAAAATTGTTGCGCTTTTTATCTCTTAAAGGCGCAGTACCTTTTTTCTAAAAATTTTTTTATCAATATTTGAGGTGATTTATGACTAGTGTGGCTAGTACTAATCTGTTCAACATGTCTGACATTGAGGAAACTAATTGTTCTATGTGCTTAGAAGCCATTGTGGAACCCCCTCTTACTTTGTGTACCTCTTGTACTAAAAGGGCCTTACAATGTAAAAAGCATATTTTAGGTAAAGAAAGTGTGCCTAAGGATGATTCTCAGTCTGAAGAGAATCAGGATATGCCATCTAATTCTCCCCAAGTGTCACAACCTTTAACGCCCACACAAGCGTCGCCAAGTACTTCAAGTGCGTCTAATTCTTTTACTCTGCAGGATATGGCTGCAGTTATGTCAACTACCCTTACAGAGGTATTATCTAAGTTACCAGTGTTACAGGGTAAACGCAGTAGGTCAGGTATTAATGTAAATACTGAATCCTCTGATGCTTTGCTGGCTTTTTCCGATGTACCCTCACAGGGCTCTGAGTTGGGGGTCAGGGAATTGTTGTCTGAGGGAGAACTTTCAGACACTGGAAGTATGTTACCTCAGATTCGGACGTCATGTCCTTTAAATTTAGGCTTGAACACCTCCGCCTGTTACTCCGGGAGGTTTTAGCAACTCTGGATGATTGTGACCCTATTGTGATTCCTCCAGAAAAATTGTGTAAAATGGACAAATATCTAGAGGTACCTACTTACACTGATGTTTTTTCGGCTAAAAGAATTTCGGAAATTCTAAAAAAGGAATGGGATAGGCCAGGTATACCGTTCTCTCATAAGACACCATTCAGGACTCTTGGCAGTCAGTTCCTAAGGTGGAGGGAGCTATTTCTACCCTGGCTAAGCGTACAACTATACCTATTGAAGACAGTTGTGCTTTTAAAGTCCCTATGGATTAGAGTTGGAGGGTCTGAATTATTTATTCATCAGGGTTTTCTTTTACATCCAACAGCTTGCATTGTTCCAGTTACTACTGCAGCAGCCTTTTGGTTTGATGCTCTAGAAGAGTCTCTAAAGGTGGAGACCCCTTTAGAGGACATTTTGGATAGAATTAAGGCTCTCAAGCTAGCTTACAGATGCCGCCTTTCAAAATGCTAAATTGGCGGCGTAAAAGGCAGGATTTGCCATTTTAGCTCGTAGAGCGTTATGGTTAAAATCATGGTCTGCTGATGTGTCATCAAAATCTAAGCTTTTAGCTATTCCTTTCAAGGGTAAGACCCTATTCGGGCCTGAGTTGAAGGAAATCATTTCTGACATTACTGGAGGTAAAGGTCATGCCCTACCTCAGGATAAATCTGTTAAGATGAGAGGTAGACAAAATAATTTTCGTTCCTTTCGAAATTTTAAAGGAGTACTCTCTGCTTCCTCTTCCTCCACAAAGCAGGAAGGGAATTTTGCTCAGTCCAAATCCGTCTGGAGACCCAACAAGGCTTGGAACAAAGGTCCCATCATCTACCCACTATACCTACAACTTTGGAAATTGTCCTCCGTGAGTCTAACCACTGGTACATTTCCAGAAAACGCAAGAAAGACGTTGCCATTTTGTTGAGACCGCTAACACCTGGAGTAACGGTAACGCTGGAATCACGGTAACATTGTAATCACCTATATGGAACTTCTAATCAATTTCCTTGTGTTCTCCCTGCCAGAATAGTTACGGACATTCCAATTTTTTCATGAACTTTTAGCCCTTTATCCATGTATTAATGTTTTTATCTACTATTGCATTATTGTCATATTATTCATTTAATCTGATGCCGGCATCTTACTTTGTTTTTTAATATAATCAAATGTTCATATAAAAATTATCTATTTAATTTTCTGCTACTCAATTTATTGATATACATTTGTCTCAAAATAATTTTTAAACAATAATCACTGCACATACGATCACATATTATATTAGAAACTACACATGTGTTTTATTTAGTCACTGTATTCACATATGAACTTTATTTATCCATTCCTTACATGAATTTATAGGATGTATTTCTTTAGGATTATTTTATATTTAGGACTTATTTTTCTTTTAGACATCCTCTTGAGCGCAAGTCAAGCGCTGATCACTGATTACTTAGTTTTACGTATCACATAAATCGTTGTTTACACTTGGCATTCATTATCTCTTTACAATTATATTTAATGTTTTCAGTAGACATTTATTACTGGTTATTTTGCTTCCTGTACGAATTAATTGAAATATATTTCTACACTAATTGGATTTGAATTATTAGTTTCCTCTAAGATTTTTTAGCACCAAACTAGCACTTATTACTGATATTTAAAAGTACACTTATAATTACACTTACAACATCAGGTGTCTGTATACACTCATCATTCAATAACTAGTTTTTTGTAGTATTTGTATAAAACAATTGCATTCTACTATATTTGCATATAATTGCATTTAAATAATTTTCCTTATCTCTATGCTTTTTTAGCGCTACCCCATACTTGTATTTTTTCATTTTGGAACAAAGGTAAATAACCCAAGAAGCCCCCTGCTGCTACAAAGACAGCATGAAGGGGCGGCCCCCGATCCAGGACCGGATCTAGTAGGGGGCAGACTTTCTTTCTTTGCCCAGGCTTGGGCAAGAGATGTTCAGGACCCCTGGGCATTGGAAATCGTGGCCCACGGGTATCAACTGGAATTCAATGATTTTCTCCCAAGAGGGAGATTTCATCTTTCACGATTGTCTGTAGACCAGATAAAAAAAGAGACATTCTTACGCTGTGTAAAAGACCTCTCTACCATGGGAGTAATTCTTCCTGTTTCAAAACTGGGACAGGGGTTTTACTCAAATCTTTTCGTGGTTCCCAAAAAAGAGGGAACTTTCAGACCCATTTTAGATCTCAAGTGTCTAAACAAGTTTCTCAGAGTCCCATCGTTCAAGATGGAGACTATACGAACAATCTTACCAATTATCCAGGAGGAGGGTCAATATATGACTACCGTGGACTTAAAGGATGCATACCTTCATATGCCTATTCACAAGGATCATCATCAGTTCCTAAGGTTTACCTTCCTGGACAAACATTTTCAGTTCGTGGCTCTTCTTTTTGGGTTGGCCACAGCACCCAGGATCTTCACAAAGGTTCTAGGGTCCCTTCTGGCGGTTCTCAGACCGCGGGGCATAGCAGTGGCGCTTTATCTGGACGATATTTTAATTCAGGCGTCTACTTGTCATCTGACGAAATCTCATACAGACACAGTGTTGTCCTTTCTGAGAACTCACAGTTGGAAGGTGAACCGAGTTTACTAGTTCCACAGACAAGGGTTCCCTTCTTGGGAACTCTGATAGACTCTGTAGACATGAAGATATTTCTGACGGAGTCCAGAAAATCAAAGATTCTAAATACTTGCCGAGCCCTTCAGTCCATTCCTCGGCCGTTAGTGGCTCAGTGTATGGAAGTAATTGGATTAATGGTAGCAGCAATGGACATCATTCCATTTGCTCGTTTTCATCTCAGACCACTGCAGCTGTGCATGCTCAGACAGTAGAATGGGGACTATGCGAATTTATTTCCTCAGATAAATCTGGATCAAGAGACCAGAGACTCTTCTTTGGTGGTTGTCACTGGATCAGCTGTCCCAGGGGACGTGGTTCCGCAGACCCTCGTGGGTGATAGTGACAACGGACGCCAGCCTCCTGGGCTGGGGTGCAGTCTGGAATTCCCTGATGGCTCAGGGTGTGTGGACTCAGGTGGAGTCTCTACTTCCAATCAATATTCTGGAATTGAGAGCAATATTCAATTCGCTTGAGACGTGGCCTCAGTTGGTTTCAGCCAAATTCATCAGATTCCAGTCGAACAATATCACGTCTGTAGCTTATATCAATCAAGGGGGAACGAGGAGTTCCTTAGCAATGATAGAAGTATCAAGGATAATTCAATGGGTGGAGGCCCACTCTTGCTATCTGTCGGCAATCTACATCCTAGGAGTAGCGAACTGGGAAGCGGATTTTCTAAGTCGACAGACTCTTCATCCGAGGGAGTGGGAACTCCACCCGGAGGTGTTTGCTTCTCTGATTTTCCGATGGGGCAGACCGGAATTGGATCTGATGGCATCTCGTCAGAATGCCAAGCTTCCAACATACGGATCCAGGTTGAGGGATCCCCAGGCAGAACTGATAGATGCCTTGGTCGTTCAGCCTAGCTTATGTGTTTCCACCATTTACTCTCCTTCCATGCGTGATTGCTCGAATCAAACGGGAGAGAGCTTCAGTAATCCTGATCGTGCCTGCGTGGCGGATCTAGTGGACATGTCCTCTCTGCCACCTTTGAGACAGGACCTTCTCATTTAAGGACCTTTCCAACATCCAAATCTAAATTCTCTGCAGCTGACTGCTTGGAGATTGAACGCTTGACTTTATCTAAGATTCAGTCATTGATACTTTGATACAGGCACGTAAGCCTGTCACTAGAAAGATGTATCATAAGATATGGCGTAAATATCTTTTTTGGTGTGAATCCAAGGGTTACTCATGGAGTAAAGTTAGGGATCCCAGGATTCTGTCTTTTCTCCAAGAAGGATTGGAGAAAGGGTTATCAGCAAGTTCCTTAAAGGGACAGATTTCTGCTTTATCAATTTTGCTTCACAAACGTTTGGCAGATGTTCAGTCTTTTTGTCAGGCTCTTACCAGAATTAAGCCTGTATTTAGACCAATTACTCCTCCCTGGAGTTTGAATTTAGTTCTTAGAGTTCTTCAAGGGGTTCCGTTTGAACCCATGCATTCCATAGATATTAAATTTTTATCTTTGAAAGTTTTGTTTTTGGTTGCTATTTCTTCTGCTTGTAGAATTTCGGAGCTTTCAGCGTTACAATGTGATTCGCCTTATTTTATTTTTCATTCTGATAAGGTGGTTTTGCGTACCAAACCTGGATTCCTTCCTAAGGTTGTTTCAAATAAGAATATTAATCAGGAAATTGTTGTTCCTTCCTTATGTCCTAATCCTTCTAAGAAGAAACGTCTGTTACATAACCTGGACGTGGTCCGTGCCTTGAAGTTTTACTTGCAGGTGACTAAGGATTTCCGTCAATTATCTTCATTATTCATTGTTTATTCTGGAAAGCGTAGGGGTCAGAAAGCTACGGCTACCTCTTTCTTTTTGGCTGAGGAGTATCATCCGCCTGGCATATGAGACTGCTGAACAGCAGCCTCCTGAAAGAATTACAGCTCATTCTACAAGGGCTGTGGCTTCCTCATGGACTTTTAAAAACGATGCTTCTGTAGAACAGATTTGCAAGGCTACGACTTGATCGTCTCTTCATACTTTTTCCAAATTTTATACTTTTGCTTCTTCTGAGCCTGTTTTTGGGAGAAAGGTTCTTCAAGCAGTGGTGCCTTCCATTTAGGTTCCTGTCTTGTCCCTCCCTTTCATCCGTGTCATATAGCTTTGATATTGGTATCCCACAAGTAAGGATGAAATCCGTGGACTTGTCATATCTTTGTAAAAGAAAAGTAAATTTATGCTTACCTAATAAATTAATTTCTTTTACGATATGACGAGTCCACGGCCCACCGTGTTATTTTAAGACATATTTATTTTATATTTATTTGTTGTAAACTTCAGTCACCTCTGTACCTTTAGCTTTTCCTTTCTCTTCCTAAACCTTCGGTCGAATCACTGGGGGTGGAGGGAAGGGAGGAGCTATATATATATATATATATATATATATATATATATATATATATATATATATATATATATATATATAAAAAGCACGGAAGGGAACTGCACTCTCATACCGGACCGGGTACACATCCCATGACCCTGCAACATTCTCAGCCCTGGGTGCCACTGGCACTCACAGGAAGCTGTGCTGTCCCCAGAGTCACAAGCAGTTAACCCCAGACAGGTCTGGGTGCAAGAACCATAGGGAAAATTACAAAACAAATTAATACAACACACAGAGAAAACCCAGCACTCACAAGCTCTCAGCTAAGATTTAAAAGCAAAAATGGATTGGGGTTCTCGTACAATGGGAGTCTTCAGACCATTTTTTAAGAAGGGTACTGTCCTTCAGGATGGAAGCTATTAATTTGTTCCATCCCTTCCTTAATCCTAGGGGGTCAATTTATGACAACAGTGGATTCAAGAACAAGTGCCTTCATGTTCCATTCAAGAGAATCGTCTCAAGTTTTAGGGTTTGCCTTTACTGGACAAACACTTTCTGTTCGTGGTCCTTTCTGTCTGCCATGGTTTCGAGTTCTTACGAAGACTCTGGGATCACTATTGGCAGTGCTTCAGTTTCGGGACATTGCAATGGTGCCCTATCTGGCTGATATCCTAGTTCCAGCGTCATCCTTGCAGCTAGCAAGATTTACACGGATATGGTGTTATTCTTCCCATGATCTCACGGGGGGAAGGTGTCTTTGGAAAGGTGTTCCTTTGTCCCAAGCACATGGGTAGTTTTCTTGGGATTCATGACTATTTCCATATCAAGGAAGTATTTTCTGACTGAGGTCAAGAAATTAAGTTCTTTCATTTTCTGGCCTAGTCCTTCAGTCCTCTTCTCGGAGTGATCGGACTGATGGTGACGGCAATGGAGAATAGCCGGACAGATAGCTTGGCATGCTAAGGCACTGTGAATGAACTCCGTATCAACCCAGGGGTTGTAGGTTCAATCTCTGGTGGGGTCTACTCTATCTTGCATCCTTCCAAGTTTGATTAACTGAGCATTGTCTTGTGACCCTTACAATTTCATTTGTTCCACTTCAGGCCTATGAAGTTAAGCATATTCAGGCAATGGAACAGAGATTATGCGGCTTTGTCTCCTCAATTAGTCTCTGGATCACCTATCCTAGGGAACATGATTTAGCAGAGTGTGGACTCAGATGGAGTCTGTTCATTTTATAGACTTCCTGAAACTGAGAGAGAGCTCAAGGCTCTTCTGGTCTGTCCTAAATTGGCTTTGGCGCAGTTTCATCTTTTTTTCAGACGGACAGATTTTCTTCTGGGAGAGGGGAGAACTCCATCCTGGAGTTTTCTCCAACCTGAATTTCAAATGTGGTCGGCTGGAGTTGGATCTCATGGCCTCTTGTAAGAATGCCAGGTTTCTGGGATACGGGTCCAGGTCCTGGGGCCCAGTCTGAGCTGATAGATACTTTGGCAGTTCCTTGGTCCTTCAGTCTAATATATATATTTTCCCCGTTTGCGCTTTTTTCCCGGGTATTTGCTCAAATGGGAAAGGGCATCAGTGGTCCTCATCGTTCCTGCGTGACCTCACTGGATTTGGTATGCCGATCAGGTGGACATGTCATCCCTGCCACCTTGGATGCTTCTATTGAGGACGGACCTTTTCATTCAGAGACCCTTCCTTCTCCCAAAGTTGGTTTCTCTGCAACTGGCTGCTTGGGGATTGAACGCTTAATCTTTTCCAAGCGGGGGTTCTCTGATCTGGTCATAGATGCCTTAATTCAGGCACGTAAGCCTGTAACTAGAAAGATTTGCCATAAGTTATGACGAATATGTCTTTATTGGTGTGAATCCATAGGATACTCATGGAGTGGAGTTAGGATTCCCAGGATTTTGTCTTTTCTCCAAGTAGGATTGGAGAGGGGTTTCTCAGTGAGTTTCCTAGAGAGGCAGATTTCTGCCTTATCTTTTTTTGCACAAGTGTCTGGCAGATGTACCAGATGTTCCAGATGTTCAATCTTTTTGTCAGGCTTTGACTTGAATCAGGCCTGTGTTTAATCTGATTGCTCCTCCTTGGAGTTTGAGTTTCGTTTTTATAGTTCTTCAAGGGGTTACATTTGAACTTATGCATTCCATAGATATTCAGTTATTATCTTGGAAAGTTTTGTTTCTTGTTGCTATTTCTTCAGCATTACAATATAATTCTCCTTACCTTATTTTTCATCGGATAAGGTGGTTTTACGTTTTAAACTGGTTTTCTTCCTAAAGTTGTTTCAGACAAGAACATTAATCAGGAGATTGTTGTTCTTTCTTTGTGTCCTATTTCTTCTTCTCAAAAGGAACACCTGCTATTAAATTTAGACGTAGTCCGTGCTTTAAAGTCTAATTACAAGCGACTAAGGATTTTTTGTCAGTCATCTTCTTTGTTTATCATTTTTCAGGGAAATGTAGGGGTCAGAAAGCTACGGCTACCTCTTTTTCTTTTTGGCTGAAGAGTATCATCCGTTTGCATACGGGATTGCTGGACAGCAGTCTTCTGAAAGAATTACGGCTCATTCCACTAGGACTGTTGCTTCCTCATGGGCATTCAAAAATGATGCTTCTGTTGCACAGATTTGCAAGGCTGCAACTTGGTTTTCTCTTCACACTTTTTCAAATTTGATTCTTTTGTCTCAGCTGAGGCTGTTTTTGGGAGAAAGGTTCTTCAAGCAGTGGTGCCTTCCGTTTAGGTTCCCTGTCTTGTCCCTCCCGTTTTATCTACGTACTATATCTTTGGTATTGTATCCCACAAGTAAGGATGAAATCCGTGGACTCATCGTATCTTGAAAAAGAAAAGGAAATTAATGCTTACCTGATAAATGTATTTCTTTTTCGATACAATGTGTCCACGTCCCCGCCCTGTTCTAATGAGACAGGTTATTAAATTTTTGTTAACCTTCAGACACCTCTGCACCTTGGCTTTTCCTTTCTCTTCCTAACTTCGGTCGAATGACTGGGTTGGGAAGGAAGTTAGGAGCTATTTATACAGCTCTGCTGTGGTGCTCTTTGCCGCCTCCTGCTGACCAGGAGGAGAATATCTCACAAGTAAGGATGAAATCCGTGGACTCATCGTATCGAAAAAGACATTTATCAGGTAAGCATACAGTTCCTTTTATGTAAAAACTTACCTGATAAATTTATTTATTTCATATTGGCAACAGTTCATGAGACGCACCCTTTTTATGGTGGTTATGTTTTTTTGTATAAAGCACAATTATTTCCAAATTCCTTTTTTTGTTGCTTTTTACTCCTTTCTTTATCACCCCACTACTTGGCTATTCGTTAAACTGAATTGTGGGTGTGGTGAGGGGTGTATTTATAGGCATTTTGAGGTTTGGGAAACTTTGCCCCACCTGGTAGGATTGTATATCGGTACAAAAAAGAGAGAGAAGTTTGACAGTACCCAGCACTCACAAAACACTATATAGTAACAGTATGCATTGAAAACCGGATTGTGTCAAGAACTGGTTATTAAAACGTAACTTTTACCAATGTTAGAATAAAAAAGTGGTAAATAGTAGCAAATGTATAACATAAATATGTAAAACATACATTTAAAACTTAGATTAAGAAAGAGATCAGGACTGTGTGTGTGAGACTTCAAAAACAGAATTACTTCCCTGGGTAATAGTTCAAATACACCGTAACCCTCAAGGCTCAGAGAATACATGGATTGCTCTAAAGCTAATCTAAAAAGGGGATTGACCCCAACAACATTACCTAATCTGAGCAATACTGGTATCTAGAGCAGGAGAGGAAACGATTAGTAAATGACTGATTAAGGAAGGCAATTGCCACATCAATATGAGCTTAGAGAGGTCCCAGGTAAACACAAATTAGCAAACTCATGCACACAGACAACGCCTGATGTGCATTTCGCCGCTAGCACAGCTTTCTCAGAGGCTAACCAGAGTCAGGGCCCCAACCCGGTATTTGTATCGTCATTGACCAATAGAAATTGGTTCTAAGCACACACCTCTAGATGCAGCCTATCACAAGAAGGCTTAACATAATTGGTTAAGGATTCATCACATGATCGTATCAAGCAGACGTCAGGCTAGTAACCTGTTGAAACAATTTCATAGTCCTGTGATATAAGATATTCGCTCCATTGTTTCAAAATCAAGAATAGGTGTCAGGAGCATTGAAAGATGTCAGCAACCATTCCATCCCAACATGATTTACTAAACTTGATTGTAAATTTCAGTCATGCAAGTCTAGTATCTCGTGGACTCTTGCCAATATAAAAGAAATTAATTGATCAGATAAGTTCTTACATAAATTATGTTTTTCTCTTCCGACTTTTTTTCTAGCTCGGCCATACGTCAGACTTTCTAGTAGGGTGGGGAAGGGGTTTAAGGGCTCTGGAAGTTTTGGGATCTTTGCCTCCTCCTAGTGGAGTACAATTTCCAGGAGTAATGGATCGAGGACTTTCATTACCATTAAAGAAATTAATTTATCCGTTAAGCATAAACGATCATTTTAGATTGTGTTTTTTTGTGTGTGAAGTGTGTTCTATATATATGTTGATACATATATTGTAAGTGTAAATAAATAATTTCCCCAGCTAATTGTCTATTATAATTAAGTATACATTCTTCTTTTTATCTGTGTATGGCTTTGAATGCTACTTACTATGTGCTAACAATATGTGATTTTTTTAATACTAATTTTAGAGTAAAAAACAAGATAACTTATATTTTATAAAATTTAATTATGATTGCAGTGAGCTGGAAAAAAAGTGATTGTACAACTTTCTATGATTTTTTTTTCTTCTTTTAGCCAAAGAATTTTGCAGAGCATTATATAACTATGAAGGTGTTAATGATGATGAACTTAGTTTTAAAGAAGGTGACACTATCCAGTTATTAAGTAAAGTAAGTGTTTTGCTTAATTTGCTTTTAATATAATATACCTTTGGTGCTTAGCTTTATTAGACATAAAAAAAATAAGTAATGTAAACCGTGTAAAATGCAGCAATTGCATACTGTAGAATTTTAATGTTTTTTTATGGAATTTTAATTTTCTCAGCACTTATGATCTCATTGTTTCTTTTATTCTGATAGGAGAATGTTCTGAAAATGTTGCTCTTTTACTGAATGAGGATTAAGAATGCTACGCTAATCTGAATTACTGTGTGTATTTGTGTTATGGGTAAAGTCAGATATTGGGTAATCCTAGGATTACACGGGTAAAACGGACATTACCCAAGCGGCTGTGGGTAAAGCCCGATGTAAGATCATGAATTCCCTCAGAGTGCGGAGTCACTGCATCAAACATATATAGCATGCACTGTAATTCCCCCATCTTGGCTATCTCTTTTGCCTCTGCCTGTAGTGTAGGGGGACAGCCGCTTAGGTAATATCAGTTTTAATTCTTACTTCACCCATAACATATGTATTTTAGATTTCTAGCCTATATTCATTCAATATTGTTACCACATCTCCCAAACCAAGCAATGGAAGTAATTAGTTTTAATTGCTAGTAAACAGATGGATTCAATATACAGTTTATGGCCTAAGATATGTTGACACTCCTACTTTTTAGTGAGTTTAGGTGTTTCAGCCACACCCATTTCTAACAGGTGCATACAATCTTGCACAGTCATGAAATTTCCATAGACAAATGTTTTCAGTACAATGAGTCATACTGAAGAGCTCAATTAATTTAAACGTGCCACTATCATAGGATGACACTTCTGCCACAAGACAGTTTGTGAAATTTCTGCTGTACCAGATCTGCACCAGACAACTTATTACTGTGAATTGAAAGCCTTTAGAAGCAACAGCCCAGCCATGAATTGTTAGACGCTGAGTGCTGACGTAAAAATTGCCTATAATTCATTGCATCACTGACTCACTATAGAATTCCAAACTGCCTATGAAAGCAACATCGGCACGATAAATTTGTGTCAGGAGCTTTGTGAAATAGGTTTCCATGACTGAGCGACTGTACACAAGCCTTACTTGGGTGGCGTAAAGCACACAGCTACTGGGTATTGGAGCAGTAAAAACTTTTTCTCTGAAGTGATAGATATACTTCAATAGAAATCTTTTGTCTGAATGGGCACAGAGGTACACCAAAATCTTGTGGAAACCTTCCATTAAGAGCTGCAGCTGTTATATCTTCAAAGGGGGGCGGGGTTTTAGATTGGGGTGTCCAACCATTAAACATATAGCTGTGAGATAGTCAGGTGTCCACATACATTTTTTGGCTATAAAGTGAACTTTTAGAGTTTTTCATTTTTCCATGTAAGAATGCTATTTTAAAATGTTATCTATAATATAATTGTTTCTTTTTTAAAAGTACAGGACTTTATACTCGTGTATCAGACATGGTTTTTCTTATTAAGAACTTTATCATCCCTAATTGGTGTTTTTCCATAGGATACCGGGGATCCAGGTTGGTGGAAGGGAGAACTAAATGGTAAAGAAGGAGTGTTTCCAGACAATTTTGCTGCTATAATTCAAGATTCAGAAAAAGAAGTATGTATTGTGATTAAATACTTGTTTGCAAAACATGATTTATCATCTGTTCCACACTCCCACACATTTGGTTTAGGGTCGGCTCCAGAAAGAATGAAATGGGGGGCATTTTTTTTTCACGAGGGGGCACGCATTTACATTCAAAATAAGAGCAGACCTACATATTCTGCAGGGAAGTGTAGCTTCTGGCTGGCTTATCCCCCACTATTAACATTTGGAGAATCTGTGCTAATTCATTAGGTAAAAGAATGAAGTCTAAATCCTATGCAGTGCACTAAAACAGATCCATTAAACTTGAGACCCCCAGTGCAATAGCTCCTTAAAAACAATTCACCTCTTAATCACCATGATCCAAAACCCTTAAACTCATTCTCAAATCTCAATCATGTCCCCTAAACAGCCATGCACCCCCCCATGCAATTAGCCCCTTTGTTTGCAATAGGAGTGAGGATACTAGGTTTTCAGGTACTGGTAATTTTGTAGATTAGATTTAGCTATACCTGTTTCGCAATAACTAACGGATATCAGGCTACTTAATACAACCTATGTACTGTGAACCTATAAGAATATGATTGTATCATATAAATATAAGTCTATAAATGGCTACCGGCTTCTATTGATGCCTCAAAAGTGCACTCAGGGCCGGTGCAAGGATTTTTGTCTACAGAGGCGAAGATGCATTTTGACGCCCCCCCCCCCCAAAAAAAAACAAAACAACATATTTTCCACATACCAATGGCAAACACTTTTATTATTACTACCTAAATTACTATTTAAATGATGCCTACTAAAAGAAATCTAAAAGTGCAAAAAAAATTATGTACGTAGAGCCACTGTCTTTTTTTTCTTTGTTTCATATAAGAGATGTATAATATAGCTACAGACATTGCTATTTAGATTTACTCTTCAGCAAAGAATACCAAGATAAATAAGCAGATTTGGTAACAGATGTTAATTGGAATATTTTTTAATGGCATTCTCATGTAAGTTTAGTTTTGACTTTACTGTCCATTTAGCATAAGTGCTAATGTTTGTTTACTGACTAAAACAAAATTACTCAACAGTCTCTCATTTGAAAAGGTTGGACACTACTGCTCTAGAATATTTTATGAACAAGATTAATTTTGACGTTACTGTCCTTTTAATGGAGAAATATGTAGACTAACTATAGACTATACAAAACTAACTGAAAATAAGCAATTCTTTAGCATGGAAAAAATACACCATTTCTTCTGTTAAGTGTGATCAGTCCACGGGTCATCATTACTTCTGGGATATTACTCCTCCCCAACAGGAAGTGCAAGAGGATTCACCCAGCAGAGCTGCATATAGCTCCTCCCCTCTACGTCACTCCCAGTCATTCTCTTGCACCCAACGACTAGATAGGATGTGTGAGAGGACTATGGTGATTATACTTAGTTTTATATCTTCAATCAAAAGTTTGTTATTTTAAAATAGCACCGGAGTGTGTTATTACCTCTCTGGCAGAGTTTGAAGAAGAATCTACCAGAGTTTTTGCTATGATTTTAGCCGGAGTAGTTAAGATCATATTGCTGTTTCTCGGCCATCTGAGGAGAGGTAAACTTCAGATCAGGGGACAGCGGGCAGATGAATCTGCATAGAGGTATGTAGCAGCTTTTATTTTCTGACAATGGAATTGATGAGAAAATCCTGCCATACCGATATAATGTCATGTATGTATACTTTACACTTCAGTATTCTGGGGAATGGTACTTCACTAGAATTACACTGTAAGAAATACATAAAGCTATTTAATAACTAGAGATTATGTTTAACGTTTTTGCTGGAATGTAAAATCGTTTTCATTTACTGAGGTACTGAGTGAATAAATGTTTGGGCACTATTTTTCCACTTGGCAGTTGCTTAATCTGTTTTCTGACAGTTTCTGTTCTCCCTCACTGCTGTGTGTGAGGGGGAGGGGCCGTTTTTTTGGCGCTTTTACTACGCATCAAATATTTCAGTCAGCAACTCATTGTATTCCCTGCATGATCCAGTTCATCTCTACAGAGCTCAGGGGTCTTCAAAACTTATTTTGAGGGAGGTAATTTCTCTCAGCAGAGCTGTGAGAATTGTAGTTTGACTGAGATAAAAAACGTTTATTCTGTAATTTGTTTCCTGCTTTCAGAATTTGTTATCTTTGCTAATGGGATTAAACCTTTGCTAAAGTTGTGTTGTTTACAAGGATTGAGGCTATAACTGTTTCAATTTATTAATTTTCAACTGTCATAGATCTTCTGTGCTTCTTAAAGGCACAGTACGTTTTAATATTATTCTAATTGAATTGTATTTCCAAGTTGCAAGTTTATTTGCTAGTGTGTTAAACATGTCTGATTCAGAGGATGATACCTGTGTCATTTGTTGCAATGCCAAAGTGGAGCCCAATAGAAATTTATGTACTAACTGTATAGATGCTACTTTAAATAAAAGTCAATCTGTACAAATTGAACAAATTTCACCAAACAACGAGGGGAGAGTTATGCCGACTAACTCGCCTCACGTGTCAGTACCTACATCTCCCGCTCAGAGGGAGGTGCGTGATATTGTAGCGCCGAGTACATCTGGGCGGCCATTACAAATCACATTACAGGATATGGCTACTGTTATGACTGAGGTTTTGGCTAAATTACCAGAACTAAGAGGTAAGCGTGATCACTCTGGGGTGAGAACAGAGTGCGCTGATAATATTAGGGCCATGTCAGACACTGCGTCACAGGTGGCAGAACATGAGGACGGAGAACTTCATTCTGTGGGTGACGGTTCTGATCCAAACAGACTGGATTCAGATATTTCAAATTTTAAATTTAAACTGGAAAACCTCCGTGTATTACTAGGGGAGGTGTTAGCGGCTCTGAATGATTGTAACACAGTTGCAATACCAGAGAAAATGTGTAGGTTGGATAA
This sequence comes from Bombina bombina, assembly GCF_027579735.1. Lineage (NCBI taxonomy): Eukaryota > Metazoa > Chordata > Amphibia > Anura > Bombinatoridae > Bombina > Bombina bombina. The sequence continues at coordinate 118,732,295 of NC_069502.1, forward strand.
ATATTTTGCGGTACCGACGAGTACTGAGGTTTTTCCTATACCTAAGAGACTTACTGAAATTGTTACTAAGGAGTGGGATAGACCCGGTGTGCCGTTCTCACCCCCTCCGATATTTAGAAAAATGTTTCCAATAGACGCCACCACAAGGGACTTATGGCAAACGGTCCCTAAGGTGGAGGGAGCAGTTTCTACCTTAGCTAAGCGTACCACTATCCCGGTGGAGGATAGCTGTGCTTTTTCAGATCCAATGGATAAAAAGTTAGAGGGTTACCTTAAGAAAATGTTTGTTCAACAAGGTTTTATATTGCAACCCCTTGCATGCATTGCGCCGATCACGGCTGCAGCGGCATTCTGGATTGAGTCTCTGGAAGAGAACATTGGTTCAGCTACTCTGGACGACATTACGGACAGGCTTAGAGTCCTTAAACTAGCTAATTCATTCATTTCGGAGGCCGTAGTACATCTTACTAAACTTACGGCGAAGAATTCAGGATTCGCCATTCAGGCACGCAGGGCGCTGTGGCTAAAATCCTGGTCAGCTGATGTTACTTCTAAGTCTAAATTGCTTAATATACCTTTCAAAGGGCAGACTTTATTCGGGCCCGGGTTGAAAGAGATTATCGCTGACATTACAGGAGGTAAAGGCCATGCCCTGCCTCAGGACAAAGCCAAAGTTAAGGCTAGACAGTCTAATTTTCGTTCCTTTCGTAATTTCAAAGCAGGAGCAGCATCAACTTCCTCTGCACCAAAACAGGAAGGAGCTGTTGCTCGCTACAGACAAGGCTGGAAACCTAACCAGTCCTGGAACAAGGGCAAGCAGGCCAGGAAACCTGCTGCTGCCCCTAAAACAGCATGAATTGAGGACCCCCGATCCGGGATCGGATCTAGTGGGGGGCAGACTTTCTCTCTTCGCCCAGGCTTGGGCAAGAGATGTCCAGGATCCCTGGGCGCTAGAGATAATATCTCAGGGATACCTTCTGGACTTCAAATACTCTCCTCCAAGAGAGAGATTTCATCTGTCAAGATTGTCAACAATCCAGACAAAGAAAGAGGCGTTTCTACGCTGCGTACAAGAGCTCTTGTTAATGGGAGTAATCCATCCAGTTCCACGATCGGAACAGGGACAGGGGTTTTACTCAAATCTGTTTGTGGTTCCCAAAAAAGAGGGAACTTTCAGACCAATCCTGGACTTAAAAATCCTAAACAAATTCCTAAGAGTTCCATCGTTCAAGATGGAGACTATTCGGACAATTTTACTTATGATCCAAGAGGGTCAGTACATGACCACTGTAGATTTAAAAGATGCTTACCTTCACATACCGATTCACAAAGATCATTATCGGTACCTAAGGTTTGCCTTCCTAGACAGGCATTACCAGTTTGTGGCTCTTCCATTCGGATTGGCTACAGCTCCAAGAATCTTCACAAAGGTTCTGGGTGCTCTTCTGGCGGTACTAAGACCGCGGGGAATCTCGGTAGCTCCATACCTAGACGACATTCTGATACAAGCTTCAAGCTTTCAAACTGCCAAGTCTCATACAGAGTTAGTGCTGGCATTTCTAAGGTCACATGGATGGAAGGTGAACGAAAAGAAAAGTTCACTCGTTCCACTCACAAGAGTTCCCTTCCTGGGGACTCTTATAGATTCTGTAGAAATGAAGATTTACCTGACAGAGGACAGGCTAACAAGACTTCAAAGTGCTTGCCGCACCCTACATTCCATTCAACACCCGTCAGTGGCTCAATGCATGGAGGTAATCGGCTTAATGGTAGCGGCAATGGACATAGTACCCTTTGCACGCTTACACCTCAGACCACTGCAACTGTGCATGCTAAGTCAGTGGAATGGGGATTACTCAGACTTATCCCCTTCTCTGAATCTGGATCAAGAGACCAGAAATTCTCTTCTATGGTGGCTTTCTCGGCCACATCTGTCCAGGGGGATGCCATTCAGCAGACCAGACTGGACAATTGTAACAACAGACGCCAGCCTTCTAGGTTGGGGTGCCGTCTGGAATTCTCTGAAGGCTCAGGGACAATGGAGTCAGGAGGAGAGTCTCCTGCCAATAAACATTCTGGAATTGAGAGCAGTTCTCAATGCCCTCCTGGCTTGGCCCCAGTTGACAACTCGGGGGTTCATCAGGTTTCAGTCGGACAACATCACGACTGTTGCTTACATCAACCATCAGGGAGGGACAAGAAGCTCCCTAGCTATGATGGAAGTATCAAAGATAATTCTCTGGGCAGAGTCTCACTCTTGCCACCTGTCAGCAATCCACATCCCGGGAGTGGAGAACTGGGAGGCGGATTTCTTAAGTCGTCAGACTTTTCATCCGGGGGAGTGGGAACTTCATCCGGAGGTCTTTGCCCAAATACTGCGACGTTGGGGCAAACCAGAGATAGATCTCATGGCGTCTCGACAGAACGCCAAGCTTCCTCGTTACAGGTCCAGATCCAGGGATCCAGGAGCAGTCCTGATAGATGCTCTGACAGCACCTTGGGACTTCAGGATGGCTTACGTGTTTCCACCCTTCCCGTTGCTTCCTCGATTGATTGCCAGAATCAAACAAGAGAGAGCATCAGTGATTCTAATAGTACCTGCGTGGCCACGCAGGACTTGGTATGCAGACCTGGTGGACATGTCATCCTGTCCACCTTGGTCTCTACCTCTGAAGCAGGACCTTCTGATACAGGGTCCCTTCAAACATCAAAATCTAACTTCTCTGAAGCTGACTGCTTGGAAATTGAACGCTTGATTTTATCAAGACGTGGGTTTTCTGAGTCAGTTATTGATACCTTAATACAGGCTAGGAAACCTGTTACCAGAAAGATTTACCATAAGATATGGCGTAAATACCTATATTGGTGTGAATCCAAAGGTTACTCTTGGAGTAAGGTTAGGATTCCTAGGATATTGTCTTTTCTACAAGAAGGTTTAGAAAAGGGTTTATCTGCTAGTTCATTAAAGGGACAGATCTCAGCTCTGTCCATTCTGTTACACAAACGTCTGTCAGAAGTTCCTGACGTCCAGGCTTTTTGTCAGGCTTTGACCAGGATTAAGCCTGTGTTTAAAACTGTTGCTCCACCATGGAGTTTAAACCTTGTTCTTAATGTTTTACAGGGCGTTCCGTTTGAACCCCTTCATTCCATTGATATAAAGTTGTTATCTTGGAAAGTTCTATTTTTAATGGCTATTTCCTCGGCTCGAAGAGTCTCTGAATTATCAGCTTTACATTGTGATTCTCCTTATTTGATTTTTCATTCGGATAAGGTAGTCCTGCGTACTAAACCTGGGTTCTTACCTAAGGTAGTTACTAACAGGAATATCAATCAAGAGATTGTTGTTCCTTCTTTATGCCCAAATCCTTCTTCAAAGAAGGAACGTCTACTGCACAACCTGGATGTAGTCCGTGCTCTAAAATTTTACTTACAGGCAACTAAGGAATTTCGACAAACGTCTTCTCTGTTTGTCATTTACTCTGGGCAGAGGAGAGGTCAAAAAGCTTCCGCTACCTCTCTTTCCTTTTGGCTTCGTAGCATAATTCGTTTAGCTTATGAGACTGCTGGACAGCAACCTCCTGAAAGAATTACAGCTCATTCTACTAGAGCTGTGGCTTCCACTTGGGCCTTCAAGAATGAGGCCTCTGTTGAACAGATTTGCAAGGCTGCAACTTGGTCTTCGCTTCATACTTTTTCCAAATTTTACAAATTTGACACTTTTGCTTCATCGGAGGCTATTTTTGGGAGAAAGGTTCTTCAGGCAGTGGTTCCTTCTGTATAAAGAGCCTGCCTATCCCTCCCGTCATCCGTGTACTTTTGCTTTGGTATTGGTATCCCAGAAGTAATGATGACCCGTGGACTGATCACACTTAACAGAAGAAAACATAATTTATGCTTACCTGATAAATTCCTTTCTTCTGTAGTGTGATCAGTCCACGGCCCGCCCTGTTTTTAAGGCAGGTAAATATTTTTTAATTTATACTCCAGTCACCACTTCACCCTTGGCTTTTCCTTTCTCGTTGGTCCTTGGTCGAATGACTGGGAGTGATGTAGAGGGGAGGAGCTATATGCAGCTCTGCTGGGTGAATCCTCTTGCACTTCCTGTTGGGGAGGAGTAATATCCCAGAAGTAATGATGACCCGTGGACTGATCACACTACAGAAGAAAGGAATTTATCAGGTAAGCATAAATTATGTTTTTTTAAATGCACAAAGTTATATCAATGTATTGGATAAACAGGAGGGTTCAGTAACGTAGCAATTTGCAGATATGTATTATTCAAATGGGAAAAGGGATAGTGTTGGATAGATAGGAAGAGGGACAAGTTGTGGCCCCCAGGCATTATATTCCACAAACTGTTTTATGGGCTTTGTCTCTAAAGAAACAAACATTTTACAAAACAACAACTTACAAAATAATAGTGAATGATTATGTCTTCAGATTTCCCTACGGATAGTAAGGAAAGTAAGGATAGTTTACATATTCATGCTTTTATAAGTCTTTTTCATTTCCATAAATATAAAAACAGGTGGCCCTCGTTTTACAACGGTTCAATTTACACCGTTTCAGAATAACATCCTTTTTTTTCCAGTCATGTGACTGCTATTGAAAGCATTGAGAAGCAGTGCATTTATTAAAAGTAGGTGGAGCTGTCCGCTTGTGTTGCAGCAAAGCCAACCAAACTGAAATTAATCAGTTTAACCAGACATGAGCTTTCAAGAAGATTTCAAAGGAACAAGATCTTCCTGTCTAGAAATCAGTCAAGATTCGAATGCATAGAAAGAACTGTTTGCAGAAAAATGCAAGTGAAGTCTGTGTTGTGTGATTATTTTATTAGGTTTATAATGCTGTTTAGCATAAGTTTTTGTTCATTTAACTTTAATTATATATTCTGTGTTGTGTGATTATTTTATTCGGTTTATAATGGTGTTTAGCATTTAAAGCCTTCATTTCAAAGCTTTAAAAATAATGTATTAGGTGTTACTTATGACAATTTTGAGAGGGGACTGGAACCTATCTCCTTCACTTCCCATTGACTTACATTATAAACTGGGTTTCAATTTACAACGGTTTCGATTTACAACCATTCCTTCTGGAACCTAACTTCGGCGTAAACTGAGGGCTACCTGTAATTGTTTGCAAAATCATGACGATGTGTCGTTCATGTGTGCATTTTTATATGTAATTGATATTGGATATGCAGTGACTGTTTATGCAAGGGAAAGGCACATCTAACTTTTTTTTCTGTATATCAGACCGTTATTATGAATAATTAATGACCAGCCAGCCTTGACTAAACTAAATTGGACTTTCATTACAAGTTATCCAGCCACCTTTGCAGAGGAGTCTGTCTGTGCATAACTCTCTATGGAAATTTATATGGTGATGGTGGGTGGTGACTGCCCAGTCCGTGCATATTTTCTGCCCGCAGTGCCCTGCCCCCCGTACCCTCAGAGACCCCCGCCGTGCCATGACACCATTCCATTCATACCTCACTCTCCCTCTCACTGGTTGGGCAGGGCATCATTCACCTCACGTGGCTTTTGATAGATGGTGCATGGTGTTGCAAAACATGCCTTGTGTGAGTCTCAGTCAGTCATGTGGAGCCAGGCTCATCCCTCATGATTTCTCCCTCTCTCAGTTTTAGTCATAGTAGGCTGGCCAGGCAGGCAGCGCAGGCACAGCTGGGCAAGTGAGCTCCGCCTCCACACTCGGTCATCACACGCGCGCGGTGTGCCCACATTCCCAATTCCCATAGGCTATAGCAAGCCAATAGCTGGGCCAGCCCATGAAGTCTTAGGTCAGGGTCTGGACAGAAAGTAAGTTGCAGAGAGCCAGTCAAAAAACCTTTCTAGTGCAGCGTATGATCATATCAATATTTTCTGAGGGGGTACAGCATTCCATTTGGGTGGCCATTGCCCCCCCTTGAAGCCGACCCTGATTTGGTTACTACAACATAACCTCAAATGCCTATAAATACACCTCCCACCTGACTCCTACCCCAGTTTAAAAACTTTGCCTCCTTAGGAGGTGATGAAGCATGATGCGTTTGATTCTTCAGTGAAAGGCGCTTCTAAGCATATTGAAGCCCAGTTCCTCTCTAAGTGCAGTGATTGTCTGAGGGATGAGAAGGGAGTATTGCCTGATGACACCATGTTTTCACCTATGGGAAATCTATTCATAAGGCTCTCTGTAAATCGGTCGCAGGGATTCATCTGCTGCCTCCCTTTACAGATCAACATTATACTCCTCTACCATATTCCAGGTGTAGACAATTGGGAAGCGGATTATCTCATCTGACAATCTCTTCATCCAGGGGAAGTGGTCTCTCCACCCAGATGTATTCTACTGAATTGTACAGATGTGGGGCTCTCTAGAGATGGATCTGATGGCCTCTCGTCTGAACAAGAAACTTGCCAGGTACCTTTCCAGGTCCAGGGATCCTCAGGTGGAAATGATGGACACTGTAGCAGTTCCCTGGTCTTACCAGCCTGCTTCCATTTCCCCCCCTCTGGTTCTACTTCCAAGAGTGATCTCAAAGATCATAAGGGAACAAGCTTATGTGTTTCTGATAGCACCAACGTGGCCTCGCAGAATTTGATATGCAGACCTTGCCCCAAATGTCCAGTTGCCAGCTTTGGCTAATTACTCTAAGACCAGACCTCCTGTCTCAAGGCCAGTTCTTTCATCCAGATCTCAAATCTCTAAATTTGATGGCATGGAAATTGAACATTTAGTCCTCATTCGTAGAGGTTTATATGACTCTGTGATTAACACTATGATTCAGGCTCGTAAGCCTGTTTCAAGTAAAATATAACACGAGGTTTGGAAAACCTATATTTCATGGTGTTCTTCCCATGATTATTCCTGGCATTCCTTTCAGATTCCTAGGATTCTCCAGTTTCTTTAGGATGGTTTGGTTAAAGGTTTGTCTGCCAATACCTTTAAAAGGACAAATCTCTGCTCTTTCTGTTTTATTTCACAGAAAGATTGCTAATCTTCCTTATATTCACTTTTTTGTCCTGGCTTTAATTAAAGTTAGACCTGTTATTAAATGTATTGCTTCTCCTTGGTGTCTTAATTTGGTATTAAAGATTTTTGAGCCTATGCATTCTTCAGACATTAAACGATTTTCTTGGAAAACCTGTGTACAACAGTGCCTATTTATACATACTAGCAATTAAATCAAATTGCCTTCTCCTATGAAGCCAGATTGTGCAATTTCTAGGTCAACTGGAAGTGACCTATGGTTATCCTAGAACCCAAGTAAACAAACTCTGATTCAGGACCGGTGTTCTAAAATTTTCCTAACCTCATAAGAATGCTAGACAGCATCTCTTCCAGTAATGTAGAATCAGCTGTTTGACTGCAAATCCTTCACTATGCATACGCTTCACCGTGTCACCACATTCCAGTCGCCGCTGTCCAGCATTTTTATGTGGCCGAGAATAAGTCTGAGTAAAAATGGAATTATTGTGCATGTGCTACACCACAGATCTTAATCTCTAACCACACATATATACTAGGGCTGCAACTAACGAATATTTTCCTAATCTATTAATTGTCTGATTATTTTTTCAACTAAACGGATAAAAAAAAATCATTAATTGTTTCCTATAAACAAACAAACACTATGAAAAGCGCCAGACACATATAACCTTAGAAAGCTACTGAATAAGCAAAAACTTAGGAGTATTTAAAAACATACAAAAATTGCATATAAATTCCAATGGTATTAAAACATACAATACAGTAAAAATGGATAAGTGATAAGGTAAAACTTCCTACTTTATTGCAGGTAGTGTCTCTTTAAATGCTTGTGTGGCAATGTCCAAAAGTAGAAGCGGTTCTCTTTTTCCTTGTGCAGCTCCTTTTAAATCACTAGTGTGATAGCGATGAGATAGAAACTAAAAAAAGAAAAACATGGAGCGCAAGGAAGAAAGCAGAGAAAAGATCATTGTGCAGTATATCAGGATAAAAATAACAATTTATTAATAACAAAAAACAAACTCACAAACAAACCCTCAAACAGTATGAGGTATGTGACAGCGTGTTGTATAGATGTTGCTATACGTTCTCACAATATCCAGTTTCTCCCTCCTGGCTAACCTGGCTGTGACCGTCCAGTCTCAGTGTTTCTTACAGGAAGTCAGGATATATTATCTTGGTTACAGGCCTTCAAAGCAGAAATTTCCCTCCTGCGGTAGGTCAAACTGTGTAGCCGGCAACAGATTCTCCTGACCGTAATTAAAATGACTTTCAGTAAGTACTGCTTTCCACTTGTCTGTGCGCGTCCCCGAGCTGGGAGACACACAGGGACGCACAGTAACAGTGGGCAGTGAACCGGGTACTACTGAGCCGGGACACTACAGCCACCGTGTGCTGAGCCCGCACATTCATGTCATATACACAGGTTTGTGGCAACCCTGCATCAAGGAAGTCTATCTGCGCACACACCCACACCACTAGCAAAAAAGATTACTACTCGCTGAAGGCTCGGATGATGGATAGCATTTTATCATTTTAATTACGGTCAGGAGAATCTGTTGTCGGCTACACAGTTTGACCTACCGCAGGAGGGAAATTTCTGCTTTGAAGGACTGTAACCAAGATAATATATCCTGACTTCCTGTAAGAAACACTGAGACTGGACAGCCAGGTTAGCCAGGAGGGAGAAACTGGATATTGTGAGAACGTATAGCAACATCTATACAACACGCTGCTACATACCTCATATTGTTTGAGGGTTTGTTTGTGAGTTTCTTTTTTGCTATTAATTAATTGTTATTTTTATCCTGATATACTGCACAATGATATTTTCTCTGCTTTCTTCCTTGCGCTCCATGTTTTTCTTTTTTTAGTTTCTATCTAATTGTTTCCTATAATTTAAATAAAATCCACATACTGAGTGTTACAAATATAAAGTTCAGACTAAAACTTTACATTAACACAACTGTTTTTCCAATTTTTAAGCCGCAGAGCACATTTTTATATTTAGGCAAAACAAAA